>NC_090764.1:30766145-30768645 GCF_036898095.1 Palaemon carinicauda
AAGATTGCTATTACATACTTGAGTGAATATTTACAAGCGGAAAAATAGCGTCCTTAGATTTCATTTTGCTTAATATCTGAGGAATTCCAATGTCGCTGAGCGTCTCTGAACGAAATGAAAGCGGATAAGGTTTCCCTTTATGTACAGCATTAGATGGGATGGCAAATTTGAAATATAAATAAAAATATGATGAAAGATGGCCATACTCCAGACATGAATTGAGATGATAGAGGACTTTGTTTTGCAGTGGACTAATAATGGCCACATTTGTTATTGTTGATATATATATATATATATATATATATATATATATATATATATATATATATATATATATATATATATATATATATATATATATATATATATATATATATATGTATATATATATACATATCATTAGCTGTTACTTGTCCACTGCAGAACAAAGGCCTCAGTCATGTCCTTCCACTTGCGACTGTTAATGGGCTTTCTCTGCCACTACACACCCGTAAACATTCTTAGTTCGTCAATGCATCGTCTTCGCTTCCTTCCCCTGCTTCTTTCACAATCTCCAGGGAATCATTCTATTGTTCTTAATGCCTTCTATTGTCTGCCATTCTCATTATATGTCTTGCTCATGTCATTTCTTTTTCTTACATGTTGTTAGAATATCCGCTGCTTTAGTTTGCTCTCGTATCGATGTTGCTCTTTTTCTCTTGCTTGGTGTTATTCCCATCATTATTCTTTCCACAGTTCTTTGAGTTGTAACTAGTGTATGTTCTAAGACTTCAGTTAGATGCATAACTTAATACTAGTAGGATCATCTCATTAAATACTTTCCTTTTTAGAGAAAGGGGCACTTTACTTTTCATAATCTCATTTATGCTCCCCATCCCATGCTTAGACTTCTTTTAATTTCGGTCTCGTGTCCTTGGGAAAAATTGTCTGTCCTAAGTATATATATTAACAATCTCTAAAGGTTCTCTCATAACTCTTATTTGTTGCCTCTCTGCACTTTGATTGAATATTATCTTTAGTTTTACTCATATTCATTTTCAGTCAAACATTTCTGCTTTATCTATTGAAATCTTTTATCTTTTGTAATTCCTCTCAGAATTCACTGAACTTAACTGTCATCTGCAAATCTTAAGTAGTCAGGGTAGTCCCCATTGATAATAATTCCTACATCTTTCCAATTTAGATATGTAGGTATATAGGTATATATGTATGCATTTATGTGAATGTGCGCATCCTTAAACCCACAGGTGGAAGTTACTCCGGAGTTGTTACCCATCCTTTTAATGTGACATACTGTTTTGGTTACGGAATTACTGTATGTAATACGAATATATTGGGAGTAGGACGAATTTGTAAAAATAAAACAAAGACCTGTATATATAGATGGTATTATGACTGATCTTCATATCATAATCTGTTCGAGGGTGTTATGCTATGTAAAGACATAATAAATGATCTCTCCCTCTCTCTCTCTCTCTCTCTCTCTCTCTCTCTCTCTCTCTCTCTCTCTCTCTCTCTCTCTCTCCATATTTCTTATGATACTTGCTTAATGTTCAACAGCTTATCGAGACATTTACCAGACCTATCAGTCTTACTTAGGGACGATATTGTGGTGTGAGCGATTGTCATCAAGAAATTCATGCAAAGGAAATAATTTTTCCCATGGTAAAGGACTTATCACGTCCCTATTTCGGTGTGCTGCTCAACTGGAAATCTAATATGCACCCGGTCAGTGTCAGGGTGCTAGGGAATCCATTCAAAAGGGGTTTACTTTCCATGAAGGAAGGGTTCCTGATCCTTTGAAATAATACCTGAATCTATGAAACAGAAGTGGGTTCTTCAATTGCGTCAAGCCGCACTTAAATACGATAGAGAATATGTAATAAGTCATTGTGAAACGGTGCTATTGATCACGATATATTAATTCAAATGATCGACAATAATACATAATAGGAAATGAAATACTAATCTTAATTAGTAATAGATGTGTGAGAAAAGTCTTATATAATCTTAGTGCTTCTCGAAAACACTTGCACAAACAGAAAACTCTTTAAAGCAAACTTGCTAACAAACACACAAAATAGCCCTTATCACGACTGAGCCGGCACGTTAAATATTCAAGTATAATTTCAGAACTGGCAACATTAATTAAAGGTAATTAAGAACGAAGAGAGAATACATAAAAGGGAAGTAATATTTAAAAAATGTAGGTTGATACAATAGAGAGAGAGAGAGAGAGAGAGAGAGAGAGAGAGAGAGAGAGAGAGAGAGAGAGAGAGAGAGAGAGAGAACAAAAGGAATTGGAACTGAAAATGAGAAGGGGAGACCAAAACGCCATTCAGCAGAAACAGGAAGGGGAAGGTATTTAAAGAGGAGACTATTATCGTAGCGAAGAACAAGGAGATATGAAAAATGACGTTACACTCCAAGAACAAAAAGAAAAGCGAAATAACAACGGGGCTCAGTTTAGGAAAGAACCCAATTGTGGAGTGAGAAAGAG
>NC_090764.1:30773645-30826145 GCF_036898095.1 Palaemon carinicauda
GCTAGTAGGCGCTGGCGTGTTCTTTCGACATATCCAGGTTCACAATGTAAACAAAAGCAAATGATATTCCCACGTCATTCAAATACTTCCCATTGATATATAACAAGAACATCTTATTTCCGAATTCACTGTATCTTTGACATTACTTACACGCAAAGGGAATGGTATATATTAAATGCATTTCTCATGGCCAGGATTCGAGAATATGACTTGGAATTTAATGCAGAAATGACTTTGACCTTTATGTGTATATATATATATATATATATATATATATATATATATATATATATATATATATATATATATGTATATATATATATATATATATATATATATATATTTGTGTGTGTGTGTGTTTGTATATATATGTATGTATGTATATATATATATATATATATATATATATATATATATATATATATATATATATATATATATATATATATATGTATATATATATGTGTGTGTGTGTGTGTGTGTGTGTACACAGTAAATATAGTGTTGTAAATACTAGTTTAGTGATTGATGATATACCAACAATTAATATAGGATATTGTTGCATTTTTGGATTTATAAATGTCATTTCTTAAGTGAACATTGTCTCGATGAGGTTAACTTTTAACAATACATCAAAGGAAATAACCTGAAAAGGTTCAGGAATAAAATAAGAATGCTTAAATTTGAAATGTAAGGTTTTATAGAATAGGAAAATTTAAATAAAAAACAAAATCCTGCATCTTCAATCGCTGCATTTGATTTAGATTTCCTCCGAAATTTCCCATATATGATGGAATGTCATTACATCTCTATTTTGATACTAGATGAAAAATTAACAGTTGTCCCTTGCCCTGGTTTGAGTATTAGGCAATTGATTAAACAGTATCACAAATATATAGAATATTATATATATATTTATATTTCATCAGTAACTGCTGAGTAATGCTCTCAATTTTTAAAAGCTATATTATTATTTTAACACATGATGGTTATGGAAAAGTCATTTGTTTAATATTCTGTCGCTGACGAAAAAAAAAAACTTTTGCTGGTCTCCGTATGGTTAGGTTTTTGGCTTAAGAAGAATTGTTTCTATGTTTCAACTTCTGGAATTTTTAATTCCAATCAGCTGAACTATATTTTCATAATTATAATTAATTTTCCGAAAGCTTTATGATTTCATGCGCATCACGATAACTAACCTAACGGTAGTTCAAAATTAGGAGGAGGTAGGTGTTAGTGACTTATTAATTTTGTATGTGTTAGTGACTACTTTCTTATGTGAAAGCCAGTGGTTGTTTTTTCTGAACTGCCTTGGTTTTAGGAGAATAATATTGGATAATGCTTAAGAAAAAGTATCCAGTTTTCGTAAATGTCAAATTTATTCTATAATAAGATTATGACTAAGGAATAATCATATGCATGTCATTAATACTATAATAATATATTCAGTAATATACATTTCATTTCTGTTCATTCCATGAAACATGAGACGACTAAACAAGCTGAAAATTACTTCATATCTCGAAGTGCAATGAAACGAGCAGGGTACGTAATTTTCACAGAAACTTTTGATGCGTAAGTTACTGAAATTTCTCTGATGTAAGTAGCCATAATTAGCCTACCTGTCAAAAGAATATTAAAGCTTTTGATCTAATATCTGAACGATATGGAGAGAGAGAGAGAGAGAGAGAGAGAGAGAGAGAGAGAGAGAGAGAGAGAGAGAGAGAGAGAGAGAGAGAGAGTACACTAACTCTAGATAAATACACATGCTTTTAAAAATTGAAATATTATTTTTAATTTAATAATTTAAAGGTTTTCCATTATAATCAAGTGCGTGGCTGCAGCATTTAGTCATTATGATTAAATATATTGTGTCTATTTTAAGTAATATCTAAATATATTTCCAGATTTCAATTAGTTAATTTCATGTAAGCTGCGTGTAGATACATGTACCCTTTTTCATATCCAAATACCCTCATAACCTGAAGTTGGTCTTGAGACAAGTCGACAATGATAATTCCATTTTACACACTTGATCTGATTAGTCATGGATGAACCTTCTGTACAGAAAACATTCAATACAGTTCCTCTTTTCCTTTTATACCATTATCCCTACATTAAGGAGCTAATTGCTTGATGTGCCCTCTCCAATGTATTTTATCAAAGGGATCCTCGTCCATCAAACATCTTCTCTCCATATCATCCTTCACCTTATATCGCCATCTAATTCTCTGCCTTCCTCTCGATCTCCCCATCCCTCAATAGGTACCACCCAAGTGGTTGCTTCTTATTCAAACACGGCAGCAGTTAGGACACTTCAATTCTATTGCAGAAACACACTAAGTTCTATAATATTTGTCTCTTTCCCTTTGTTGGCGTTTCTCTCCTCCATCCCTCTAAAATTATGAATTGTATACATTCTTTGGCAACTATCGTCTTTCATTCTTCCCAAATGAGCGAAACGTCTCAAAATAGTTATACATTTTTCATCAAGCTCATTCATAGGTGAATCAAAAATTAGTATGTAACATTGCTTCAGCAGAAGATTCTTGATAGATATAGGTATTCACAAAGATAAAATCTGTTGGGTAAATTCGACAATCTCTTGCCTGATACCAAGAAGTAAAGTGTAATGGTTACTGCCTATTGCCTAGGCAAAATTGTAGGTACATAAGTGAGGTACATTATGATACTAAACAGCTCCGAGTTTAGTATTACAAAATTCCAGATACAAAAGACTTCTGAATTAATATTTTTAAGTGATCCATAAAATTAGAAAATATGGTAGAATTTTTAAAATATTATGCGAAATATTTACAAACAGTAATGTGTATTTGTACTGTATATATATGTATATATATACACACACAGATATATATATATATATATATATATATATATATATATATGTGTGTGTGTATATGTGTGTATATGTATATATGTATGTATATATATATATATATATATATATATATATATATATATATATACATATACACACATGAAATTTCAAGAGTAATACCATAAACAAATGGTTATCATGAAACTTATAGGCAAACGAATTGGTATGAAATTCATATTGAATGGAAAAAAATTGAGTTTTTATTAGCCTTGCAATATGTATAGTTGAATAATTGCATAGCTTGTAACCTCATTTCTTAAATGAATATATTAATTACACAAAAAAAAATATTGATGGGTAATTGTCGTACGGTTAACACAAGCAGGAAAAAAAATTATTGATAGGTAATTGTCGTACGGTTAATGCAAGCAGGGAAAAAAAATTATTGATAGGTAATTGTCGTATGGTAAACACAAGCAGCAAAAAAAAATTATTGATAGGTACTTGTCGTACGGTTAACACAAGCAGGAAAATAAAATATTGATAGGTAATTGTCGTACGGTTAACACAAGCAGGAAAAACGAAATATTGATAGGTAATTGTCGTACGGTTAATACAAACAGGGGAAAAAAATTATTGATAGGTAATTGTCGTACGGTTAACACAAGCAGCAAAAAAAAATTATTGATAGGTACTTGTCGTACGGTTAACACAAGCAGGAAAATAAAATATTGATGGGTAACTGTCGTACGGTTAAAACAAGCAGGAAAAAAATTATTGATGGGTAACTGTCGTACGGTTAACACAAGCAGGAAAAAAAATTATTGATAGGTACTTGTCGTACGGTTAACACAAGCAGGAAAAAAAATTATTGATAGGTAATTGTCGTACGGTTAACACAAGCAGGAAAAAAGAAATATTGATAGGTACTTGTCGTACGGTTAACACAAGCAGGAAAAAAAATTATTGATGGGTAATTCTCGTACGGTTAATACAAACAGGGAAAAAAACTATTGATAGGTAATTGTCGTACGGTTAACACAAACAGGAAAATAAAATATGGATAGGTAATTGTCGTACGGTTAACACAAGCAGGAAAAATAAAATTATCGATAAGTAACTGTCGTACGGTTAACACAAGCAGGAAAATGAAATATTGATAGGTAATTGTCGTACGGTTAACACAAGCAGGAAAAAAATTATTGATAGGTAATTGTCGTACGGTTAACACAAGCAGAAAAAAAAAATATTGATAGGTAATTGTCGTATGGTTAACACAAGCAGGAAAAAAAATTATTGATAGGTAATTGTCGTACGGTTAACACAAGCAGGAAGAAAAATATTGATAGGTAATTGTCGTACGGTTAACACAAGCAGAAAAAAAAATTATTGATAGGTAATTGTCGTACGGTTAACACAAGTAGGAAATAAGATTTTGATAGGTAATTGTCTTACGGTTAACACAAGCAGAAAAAAAAATTATTGATAGGTAATTGTCGTACGGTTAACACAAGCAGAAAATAAAATTATTGATAGGTAATTGTCGTATGGATAACACAAGCAGGAAAAAAGAAATATTGATAGGTAATTGTCGTACGGTTAACACAAGCAGAAAAAAAATTATTGATAGGTAATTGTTGTATGGTTAACACAAGCAGGAAAAAAGAAATATTGATAGGTAATTGTCGTATGGTTAACACAAGCAGGAAAAAAAATTATTGATAGGTAATTGTCGTACGGTTAACACAAGCAGGAAAAAAAATATTGATAGGTAATTGTCGTACGGTTAACACAAGCAGGAAATAAAATTATTGATAGGTAATTGTCGTACGGTTAACACAAGCAGGAAATAAAATTATTGATAGGTAATTGTCGTACGGTTAACACAAGCAGGAAAAAAGAAATATTGATAGGTACTTGTCGTATGGTTAACACAAGCAGAAAAAAAAATTATTGATAGGTAATTGTCGTACGGTTAACACAAGCAGGAAATAAAATTATTGATAGGTAATTGTCGTACGGTTAACACAAGCAGGAAAAAAGAAATATTGATAGGTACTTGTCGTACGGTTAACACAAGCAGAAAAAAAATTATTGATAGGTAATTGTCGTACGGTTAACACAAGAAGGAAATAAAATTATTGATAGGTAATTGTCTTACGGTTAACACAATCAGGAAAAAAGAAATATTGATATGTAATTGTCGTACGGTTAACACAAGCAGAAAAAAAATTATTGATAGGTAATTGTCGTACGGTTAACACAAGCAGGAAAAAAGAAATATTGATAGGTAATTGTCGTACGGTTAACACAAGCAGGAAAAAAATATTGAATAGGAAGATCTGTCCAGGTAACTGTATTTTTATTTACGCAATTTAGTTTTGACTTATTTAATGCTGTTGTTAGTTCCTCGTTTGGTTACGGGTTTCTTTATGTTTTTATATTTCCATATATACAATATTATTTCTTAAATATTCTATTGGAGCAGTATTATAAGAATTGTACTTCTTGATATAATCAAGTATTAGTCTTACTCTGAGTTTGTGCTAAAATTCGTAAATTTAAATGAATAGCTATGGTATAAAGGCCATAGTATTCGATGTTAAATTAAATAAATTTCATTGAAAACAGGTCAATAAGATTGAATTATCTTAAATACACTCGGTGAAATCAAATAAAACAAAGTATAAATATAAATGATAAAAACATTGATGAAGGAACGGTGAAAAAAAAACTTTTTTTTTTTTAAATTTTCTGCTGAATATCTATTCATTATTTTACATATTGTACTATTTGGTACATTGTTTATTGAAAACAATGGTGTTCCCTATGTTTACGTAATGTAATTAGAGAAACGTAAGATGATACATGAATTGTCAAATTAATTTCCGGATATATATGAAACTGAAATTATAATAAGAAAAAGCAAATATTTTCGTTTTCTATAATCTATCATCAAGCATGAACAGTAATTAAAATTTTACTCCTATCGCACATTGATTTGGCAACGTTCAAAAGCTTAACTATTTCTCACAGTTTATTTTATTTAGTAGAATAGCTTTTCTCTCCCTCTCTCTCTCTCTCTCTCTCTCTCTCTCTCTCTCTCTCTCTCTCTCTCTCTCTCTCTCTATATATATATATATATATATATATGTGTGTGTGTGTGTGTGCCTCCTCTCATATGTACATTTATGTAATTAAAAATATCTGAAACTTACACATCTTCAGAAATGTTGTTGAAATGGTATACTATCACTTAGAAATAAAATTTGAATTACGTACACAGACGTGCCAAATTCCATAAACATTAAGGCACGGTAACATGCATTTATCCTTCCTCGTCTTATAAATTCCCGAGAAAGGGCAATAAAAAGGGCTAATGCACGCTCAACATAATGGCGCCATGTATGAATATATATATGGGCAAAAACCTCCGAGGGGCTGGGAGAGTGCCAAGGCCACGGCTGTGCGAAGACGACCTCATCAGTCACAGGGACATCTGGCGCCGTGAGGGACTAGCACCAGCAGATCCTGAAGACCGACTCAGAGTTCACTTTCGTAATTAAATTTTAAGACTGGTTGCCTTCGCCAGTCAGCGAGGCGTACTCTGAGCTTTTCTTACGGCGTTTCTTAATGATCTCGTTTTATGCCGGATTACGTAGCATTTTCGTTTACTTTCATTTTGGCAGATTCAAATAAGATGAAAGGTGTGATTATTATAGTTGTGTGTACGCATGGGTATTCCAAGTGAAAAAATATTTATATTTACGTATTTTAATCTGTGATTTACTTGGATTAGAGATGGTCTAGGTAAAAAAACTTATCTCCTATAAACCACACCATTTTAATGAAAAGGCTTTATATATAGGCACTGGGTTCCATTTGCAAGTGACTCCGGGGTGTTTTAGTCACATTGACATGAATAGTAGTGAGTCTTTGTGGGTAAAATCCATGCTTGGGAAAGGAATGAGAACCTAAATGTTTAAGATCTTTTGGTCCTATTCCCTTAGGTCTGATTGAAATGTGATAAAAAAACCATACATTAATAAATAAATAAATATATATCAATGTACTGTATATATGAATATGTAATGTCTGTGTAGCATATATATATATATATATATATATATATATATATATATATATATATATATATATGCATGTGTGTATATATATACACTGTACTGTATATATATATTTATATATATATATATATATATATATATATATATATATATATATATATATATATATATATATATATATATAACAATAAGTTGCGTCTTCCAAGGTGCAAGGACCAAACCCGGTTTTTATTCACCTTGGAAAATGGTGCCACATATGTAGCTACTAATTTTTTGACACAGGTGAACTTTAACAGAAAACACTCACACTTGAAGTATCGATAATTTTTTTTAAAATCCTTTACGTGTGGAGTATACACACACACAAACACACCCACACACACACACACACACACACACACATATATATATATATATATATATATATATATATATATATATATATATATACTGTACATTTGTGTATGTGTGCCTGTGTGTGTACAATATGACTGTATGTACTATATAAGTACTTATATATTATAGCTGACAATCAACAAGAGGATTTACGAGTTCAAATCCCACTTAAGAAATTAAATTGAATTGTCTCTTTTAAATATCAGTTGCAATATTCATATACTGTATGTCACACTCACACACAAAAGCTGTTGAAATGTCATTCACACTGGTGTGCAATACCTCGTTCTTTGACCATAAATAGTCAAACCTAGTAATCGTAAGTAATAAAGAATTTTCAGTATAATTGAGAGTTACGAATATATCTCAATTGCGCAGTAGGATGTGAAGTTGTGAACCATTTAAGAAGTACAATAAAATCAGTTCTATCTGAGAGATTGACATGTTAAGTCGTCTTATCATGGAGACAATATCCAACCCTCTTGGGAAAGTTTGTTAATAAATATTATCTATCAAGTTTGATAAAAAAAAAAAATCCTCACTCATACCGTAAAAATAAAAACTAGATTCAGCTTTTTAATGATATTTGAAATGGTATTCACTTTATGATGGAAAGAAATTTGAAAATTACAATTTATATAATGATCGATTAGATTTAACGGTAGTGATTATTTTCATTTAACTGGCAGCAGTACATCAAACGTTATGTGATTTGATGATAATTAAGTATTTTCCCGGTTATCATTTTTTTAACAATATGTAATATTATATCAGTTTCTAGCCTCTGATTAATTTTCTCTTATATATGAAACTTTCAATAAAATAAAATCGATAAACTACTTAAACTACTATTGGAATTAATCATTGTAATGTGACAGCATTACGGAAGAAAATGAATTTTTGAATTTGAATCTAGTATATTGAATGAAGATATATTGTCTGGACTTACTAAAGCTAAAGCTGATTTCTTAGAAGAGATAAGTTTGATTTGGAGTAGTGTTAAGAGAGTGCATGCATTTGTGCAATGTATATGATAAAACTAAGGTGCACTAGTAAACGACGGATATATTGTATTTAGCTTTCGATGAGATAAACAGAGGAACAATTATTAGATATGTAAATTCACTACAAACCATATTTAATAAATCTCTTTACTGCACGAGTGTGTGGGTTTGTGCTCTAGTTTCTGAAATAGCGTTTGTAGTCCTGTTTTGGATTTAAATCAGGTACATACCATTTTCAATATTATGCCTTTATACTATTGTCCCACGTGCCGGAGAAGCAAAGAAGGTAATCATATCTTTTCCTAGTGGCAGCCATTTAGACTATGGTTTCGTTTGTTATTTAGATCTAAACCTCGTGACACATAGTAAAAAATATGTACCATATAAGATTGGCGAAACAATTTTTACAGGAAGAGCGACGACCAACTTTTAATTTCAGGATAAAGTTAAATGACAATCTCCAAGGAGAATTTCATGCAGCGGGAAATTGAGTTGTGTTAAGTTTTAGATTCGCAAAACTTTGTTGTTTTTCTAAAATGTCTTTTGTCCAGTGTCTATAGGATTTTTCCAAGCATGAAAGAAGCTTCGAACGAAAAATAATAAAACACTTTCACTCATGAAGTTTAAAACCTTTTAGAATTTATATTAATGGAAAATAAGTTATACAAGTTACGATTAAAATAGCTGAAATAATTATGGAAGCCACCGTCAGTAGGAGATAAGGGCCTTGTTTCTTTTCCTTCATTTATTGACGATTCAGTATGAATTATAAATATGTTAGTGTCAAAACTAAAATATAATTTCGGAAGTAATGTAGGTGTTCAACAAAAGCCGGTAAGTGGGTGCAAATATACCACGCGTAAACACTGTATACATACTTACATACATATACATATATATATATATATATATATATATATATATATATATATATATATATGTATTATATATATATATATATATATATATATGTATATATAAGTACATAAATATATTTGATCATCTCGTGTTCCAAACATGCACACACACATTATATATATATATATATATATATATATATATATATATATATAATATATATATATATATATATATATATATACACATATATTAGTTCATGTGACTCAAAAAAGGACGACTAAACAGATAGAAATGCACACACATACACACGCACACGCATCCCCTGTCACTAGGGTATGACTGCACTCTCTTCCCCTACCCTATAGTCGGGGAGAATATATATGTGTGTGTGTGTGTGTATATATATATTCTTGATGCATGAGCTTTTTAGTCTGTCGGTAAAAATTCCTTAATAGAATATCGAGTTCCAAATCTAGCACAACCTATTTCGACATCAAATGATTTCTAAAGGGATAAAGTTTTAACGTTGCCCTATGAATAAACTAGACAGTAATCCGAAATAAATTTGTCATTTAATTAAAAAACTAAGATCACCCTCAGTATACGTACATATTCGTATATACATACACACATATTTTTTTATACATACTTGTACATACATAAAATATTTAGATATTTTAAAATATTGACCCTCAAACATTTCTTTATATTGCAATCTCTCTGCCTCCGGAATAAAGATCACCGGGGAATTCATTAATGATAAATGGTTTTACTGTGGTTAGGATTTGAACTTGTGTTCTTGAATGGAAATAGATTTAGAGGATAGATTCAATAAACTCTCCCTTCATTTGGATGTCAATTTCCAGTAAATTTATTTTGAATCGAAATCTACTCATATCTACTAATTATAGAGTAAATCTTTAGCTATGTAAGAAATAGTAAGTATATCAACCCTTTGTCCCTGTTTATATAAATTATTAGGTTTCCTTGTATGTGTTTAAATGCTTTATCCCTATAGCATCATTCAAAGATATGAATTAATGAAGCATATTCATGTGAGTATGGTGCCAGTGTACCTTGGAAAATTTGATATATAGATTTATTGAATAATTGAATTTGATCGTTAACGGAAATCTTCTGTGTACAAGAATATAGCAAACATGTAATCCAAACCACGTTATTCTTTTCATCTCTTTAAATTTCAACATATGTACCAGGAATTTAATTTCGTTATAGTAGATAAATTATTGACGGGAGAGGAAGATGATTGAAGTGTTCAATTTGTAAGGCAGGAATATTATCAAGGAAATGTATAGATATAATAAGATTAGTTACTGGAAACTGTAGTGTACTTCGTTAAAGGAGAAACAATGGTATTATATTGTTGTTACTACATTTGATATAGACACAATCTACCCACATTCTGCCACTCGCTTCTCGCCTCCACATTTTCGCTTATAGGATATGAATTTCCTTGTGTTTCCGTTACTCTTCGTATATTGTTTCCTGTTTCCCTCTCCTCTTCTCGGTATTTAATTGTTGTTCATTCTCCTTTTGAAACAAAACTGCATTAAACACTAGTTCATCTTTTCACCTCCAGTTTCTTTCTGACATTTATATGAATTTCTATATTTCATATCCTTTGTAGTTCTTAATTCACATATATAATTCACACTGGTATTAATATCTTTGTGTGTAGGTATTTTTATAAAACTTAACAAACATCAACGCATGCATGCTGTTTTTCTAGGGATGGGAGATGAATAAATTCAGAAGGATTTGATCAATATGGCCTTGCTCTTCATCTTTGGATAGTTAAGTGGTCTTTCTTAATTACACTGCCAATGGACGATTCTTTTCCATGTTCCCAATGATCATATTAATTGGTTTACCCCTTTATTTGGTTGAATTGTCATAAGTATTTTATCTTCACAAGACCCGGTAATATATTACTAGAAGGTTTTTGCAACTGATCATGTTCTTTATAAACATAAGACAAGCAGCTTGTAAATAAGGATAAATTATTAGTTTTCGCTTGGCATTTGTTCATCTTGTACGTGTTCATAAGTGGTATGACCATACTTGATATTATGAATCTAAATAATTCTGCTATGTTTAAATTTCATTTGCAACCGGTAGGTATTATTTTCCTTCATGATAAATCAAGTTCTCTTTAATTTGGTTTTCATTGTGGAGAGTTATTAGATACTTTTCTAAAGTTACTAATCTGCCTAAATAAAGTAAACAATAACGTGATTGTTCCATTTGATATCGTACTTATGAAGGGTACTTTCCAGGTTACACTTTGCCCTCGGGTTAATGCGTACACTTCCGGAAGTATATATTCATGCAGTGAGGCACTCTCCCTTACTTACGAGGCATTAGAGCAAGAGATGCTGGCGACATATTCAGTTTAGACCATAAAGAAAGCTATAAATGCAGGCATTTTGGACACTTGATTAAAAGATCTCGCATAAAGCAGAGCTTGTCCATAAAAGTGGCGCCAAGTCATATACTTTGAGGTACTTTATGAATCAAGCAATTTCGCATACATGCACACAAATCGTCAGACAGATATGCACTCATACCTGTATGCATACATACATATATGTATTTCTGTATAAGTGCACAAATATGCAATTATATATATATATATAAATATATATATATATATACATACATATATATATATATATATATATATATATATATGTATGTATATATATATATATATATATATATATATATATATATATATGGTTCATATGCTAGAATGGTTTCGTCGTCCTATTTTTAATCTAGCGTTAAATAATGTGGCTTGTATATCTACCCAGTCACCTAGATTTTATATCTTCCAGTTATCACTTAACTGCCCGCTCACACATTACTTATTTTCTTCAGCATTCTCGAGAGATTACCCTAGCCACGCATACTTATTTTCCACTTCAATAAATGCTGTTTAATTCTATTTGCAACTTATTTGAGATCCATGAAGGCCACTTATTGCTTGTTAGTTTTATTCCTATACTTCTCAGATGCATGTATCATAACAACCCTTTTCTACAGACGTCACATTCATTGTCTAAAGTCTTAGTGCTCTTCCCATGTAACTGTGTTTCTCAAGCTTTATTAATATGTAATCACATCTCATCTCTCTTCTGTACCCCTATACAAGCGAATAATTAGTACTCTCTCAAATTTTATTTGAATCCTCTTTTGCCATATAGATATAACTAACACCCTGGGATAGACTTTCATGATCACTTTTCCAATCACACAACATCATATTTCTCGTATTCCTTTCAACTGCTGAAGACTGCTTCTTCGACCAATTAATTGCCGTTCTTGCATTATCATCAGATACTTTGTCAGATATTCTCAAATTTACTCTGCATTTGCTCCACCTTTGCATCCCTCAACTGTCTCTTATCCTTTCTCCACGTCCAATAACTCCTCAAAATAGTAATGGCAGCGACAGATGACAGAGTTTCTTCAGATTTGTTATATTTACTTTCTAAGGTGTATTTGGTCATTATTCTTCGTCCTCAGGTGGCCATCGTAAGTTTTCAGTTTATGCTTCCTTTTTTCTCTTGATTACCGCTTTTCTCCTCTTGCATACCACTACAATACACGATTTTCTTAATTTTTTTCTTTTACAATTCACAATAATCAATCCTTGTTTATCATTCAAAATCTTTTATTTCTTAATCCCAGCACCTACAACATTATTCTTTTTCTACCTCTTATACCCGAACATACCATATGTTTAGAATTATTTTGTAAAAGTTGGACGATGTAGTATATGTCTCTGGTTAACAATTTTGGGAAATAGAGCATTTCTTGAAGCTATTTTGCAAGCCATTGCGTTTGTTATTAAAACTATATATGCGTGTAAGTTTATAAGAAGGTAAATGTAATTCATGTTATTGTAAATCGTGTGTATGCGTTAATCCGATGATTAGTGGAATTCATTGTTGAGGGTTTGTGTTTTTTCGTCTTTTCTTATATTCCTCAATATAATAAACAGCAATTGTCTGTGTGTGTATACACACACACACACACACACACACACACACATATATATATATATATGTATATATATGTATATATATATATTATATATATATGTGTGTGTGTGTGTACACACACATATATATATATGTATATATATATATATATATATATATATGTTTGTATGTGTGTTTGTATCTCATCCCTATCCATAATTATCCTATACTCATATACATTCATCAGATAACAATTATATTAAAGAATACATATTTCCAAATCATGTTTGCTTTCAGACATACGCCAGAAACACAGATATCTCCCAACTCAATTTGGCATCAAATTGTTTGTCACTAGCAACTTTACTTCAATCTGGCGAACCACTTCACATGATTGCAATATTTCCATTTGATAGAAGTTTCATTCCACGAACGTTAAGAGGGACAACCAGATTTTCCACGAATTGGATACGACATAATTCATATATTGCTTTCTTTCAATTATTTTAAGCTGTGTTTGTGCTCCATTTTTATATTTGAATGCAAATAAGCTCGTTGAAAGATACAAAAAGAATTTGATGGACTTTGGGTAACTTTCGTTGTGCAAATTTGACGTTTTGTTGATACTGTTAATTAATGTAAACAGATTGTTTAATTTTTTGGAACACCATACTTCAGTGATAATATAATCTTGTGTTTTTCACCAAACCATGAATTTGGTAATAACAGTTTTGAATTTACTTTCGTAAGTTTACGTATTTTGTGTCAGTGATAACATAACATATTAATATAAAAAGTATTTTTCTGTAATATTGCTCCAGATTGATTCGAAATAAATGGTTTTCAATCGTTCTTTTAAGGAATGTTATGCACACAGCTGGATACATATCTACGGGAGGGAACACACGCACAAACCCACACACACACATATATATATATATGTATATAGATATATATATATATATATATATATATATATATATATGCAAATATACAGTATATATATATGTATATATATGTATATATATATATATATATATATGTATATATATATATATATATATATATATATATATATATATATATGTGTGTGTGTGTGTGTGTGTGTGTGTGTTGTGACGGTGCCGAGAGAGGGTTGTGAATTCAAAGGCAGGATACAATCAACTGAGTTATATTATTATAGAACACTCTCCTTTATATATAAAACCTCAAGCCAACAGGACATAACAAGTTAACAAGACAGACAATGTTACAGAGGAAAACAGCAGACATGAATTTTCATGTTCGTTTAGTGCGAGGGAAGAGCGAAGATACAAGCATAATATATGCAAAAGGAATTATGTACAATTGTGTGACACACGGTTGGTACATGGCTCCCCCTCTAAAAATGACATACTGAAGATGTTAAATAGGGCGCCCTGATCTAGAGAGGCGAACTGTAGGCGGGCCATCTGGCAGAAGATAAGCAGGTTTTAGACGATCAATGGAGACCCAGTCTTCTTTGCCCCGAATGTTTAGGAGGAATGCTTTCGGACTGCGTCGGATCACAAGGAAAGGGCTCGTGTAAGGGGGCGTTAGTGGTGGCTTGCTGGTGTCGTTGCGCAGGAAGACGTGCATTGCAGAGTGCAAGTCCGTTGGTATGTGATGCTTCGCTGGGCGCTTGTAAGTCTGGCGGCACGGAGTAAATTTTCCCACGACGTGACATATGTGCTGGAGATCGTCGGAGGAGGTTGAAGAAGGAAAAAATTCGGCAAGGACGACCAACGGGTCGCCATACACCATTTCAGCTGCCGAGACGTCGAGGGCGTCTTTAGGAGTGGTCCTTAGTCCCAGGAGGACCCAGGGAAGCTGAGTAAACCAGTTGCAATCCTTGCAGCGGGACATCAAAGCTGCTTTGAGGGTGCGATGAAAACGTTCAACCATTCCATTGGCAGCGGGGTTGTAAGCCGTTGTCTGATATAGGGTGATGCCCAGGAGATTCGCTAATGACGTCCACAATTGAAAGGTGAAAGTGGTTCCCCTGTCAGAAGTAATATGCTCAGGGATACCGAATCTTGAAATCCATCCAGAGAGTAAGGCAGATGTACATGAGGCGGACGTTGCAGTTTCCAAGGGAATGGCTTCAGGCCAACGAGTGGAGCGGTCGATAACGGTAAACAGGTAACGATGTCCTTGTGATGTGAGTAGGGGGCCTACAACGTCGACGTGAATGTGTGCGAAACGACGCTGAGGTTGAGGAAAGGTGCCCACTCCTGAATCCATGTGTCGATGTACTTTGGAAGTTTGGCAAGAAGTACAGGTGCGGACCCAATCCTTAGCATCCTTAGAAATGCCGTGCCAAATGAACTTTGCCTTCAGCAGCTGTGCAGTAGAATGGCACGAGGGATGTGAAAGGCCGTGAATGAAATCAAACACCTGTCGGCGCATGGGAGCAGGAATCCAAGGTCGCGGTCTACCAGTACTGACGTCACAGAGGAGGGTGGTGTTGGAGTCTTCGTGGGGAAAGTCTTCCGAACGGAGGGACGTGCAGGATGTCCTACAAGCTTGATACTCTGGATCCTGTCGTTGGGCTTCAGCCAGGGCGTTGTAATCCAATCCCAGTTGAACGGCAGCCAACGTGTTTCTTGACAGGGCATCGGCAACGGGATTCATTTTCTCAGGGACGTATTTGAGGGTGCAATTGTATTCAGCCACGGATGAGAGATGTCGGCGTTGACGGGCGGACCAGGCGTCAGACTGTCGAGTGAAGGCATGCACCAGAGGCACGTGGTCTGTGCGAATGACGAAGGGCGTACCTTTTAAGAAATGGCGAAAGTGACGGACAGCCAAGTTCACCGCCAGCAATTCTCGATCGAAGGTAGAATAACCCGATTCTGCCTTGGACAGTTTTCTGCTGAAGAAGGCCAATGGGCGGGGCGAGCCTTTGACCACCTGCTCGAGTACTGCACCAATAGCGACGTCGCTGGCATCGGTGGAGAGTGTGTGTGTGTGTGTGTGTGTTGTGACGGTGCCGAGAGAGGGTTGTGAATTCAAAGGCAGGATACAATCAACTGAGTTATATTATTATAGAACACTCTCCTTTATATACAAAACCTCAAGCCAACAGGACATAACAAGTTAACAAGACAGACAATGTTACAGAGGAAAACAGCAGACATGAATTTTCATGTTCGTTTAGTCCTATCCCACACGCCCCTCGCGTGTGGGATAGGAAAAGTGAGAGCCGCAGCAGTTGATAGGGCCTTCTTTGCATTGCAGAAGGCTGCTTCTTGAAGGGGACCCCACTTCAGGTCCTTCGGCTTGCCCTTGAGGGAGGCGTAGAGGGGAGCAAGAGTGGCGGCAATGGCTGGCAGAAAACGGTGATAATAGTTGATCATGCCCAAGAATTCCTGCAGAGCTTTGACGGTCGAGGGCACGGGGAAATTCTGAACGGCTGCTACCTTCTCAGGGAGGGGGTGGACACCTTCAGGAGTGATGCGGTGCCCAAAGAACGATACTTCGTTGGCGCCAAAGGTACACTTGTCGTACCGGACTACAAGGCCGTTTTGTTGCAGGCGGTCGAGCACGATGCGCAGGTGACGGAGGTGTATGTCCTACGGCATTCATGTCAGCTTCAGTTGACGTTGAATAGGCATCCTCTTTGTCAGGGGTGGAGGCGTTGATGGAGATCTTGAAGTGGCTGTCCATAAGGGCGTCGGCTTTGGTCATCAAGTCCTTTATGGGTAAACTATCGACATCGGGTATGGCAGCGCGTATAGGTCCGGGTAAACGGCGTATCCAAAGGGCACGAAGTAGGTTCACCTCACGAGGAGAGCTGTCTGCGGCAGGTTGAAGGCGAGCGATACTGGTCATTTCCCTGAGGGCAAGCGAAGCCCTTTGGTCCCCCAACGGTTGTTGCGAGAGCTGAAAAAGCTTTGCTACACGGGCGGCTATCGACGGCGAGTACTGCTGCAGAAGGTATGTTTTGAGGGCGTCATATGGAATTGGCGTGTCTCCTTGTTCACAAAGCCAGTCGGATATTTCCGGGAAGGTGTCTTCGGGTATCACCGCGAGAACATAATCTGCTTTGGTGGTTGAGCGAGTCACGCCGTTGATGCGAAACTGGACTTCTGCGCGCTGAAACCAAGCAAATGCCTCTCCGCTGGCGAACGGTGAAAGTTTCAATGGGGCGGCCGCAGCGCCAACTGCTGTAGTAGAGTCCGCCATAGTACCAACGATGGAGGGGCGAGGGAGGTGGGGGTGGAAGGCAGTAGGAGCGAGTCGACTTCCGGGGTCACCAATGTGACGGTGCCGAGAGAGGGTTGTGAACTCAAAGGCAGGATGCAATCAACTGACTTATATTATTATAGAACACTCTCCTTTATATACAAAATCTCAAGCCAACAGGACATAACAAGTTAACAAGACAGACAATGTTACAGAGGAAAACAGCAGACATGAATTTTCATGTTCGTTTAGTGCGAGGGAAGAGCGAAGATACAAGCATAATATATGCAAAAGGAATTATGTACAATTGTGTCACACACGGTTGGTACAGTGTATACACCAGACAAGGAGAATAGTAGGATTTTCATTTAGAAATAAATAAGATGATGAAAAATCTAATAAGCTATATATGTATGCATGTATATATATATATATATATATATATATATATATATAGATAGATAGATAGATAGATAGATATACGGTATATGGGTTTTTGTAATGAAGCAGTAGTGTGAAAATTTTCAAAATAAAGGGGAAAGATATGCTGAATACATGAACTTGGATTACGTATTTGACAGAATTAACAGAGTGGCAATTTTGTTGTGTGATAATATATATTTCAGGGGATATTAGGAATGATTGGTAGTGGTATTTTATTTTGCTGAATTGAGGTCTCTATATATAACCAAAATATATATTACTCTTGTGTGAGAGTATGGTTGCTCCACATCTTTATGAATTGCATTAGGTAACGGATAAGAGAAAGGTCAGTTAATGTATGCACAATGTTATTTAATAGTAAAGTGAGTTGTGATTGGGATGTCGAATGGTTTGCGTTTTCACTTGGTGATGTGCTGAATTGAAACAGTGAAGAGAAACTGCATAATCTGGTAAGAAATTGAGTGTTTGCAAGGAAGAAAGATTTAATAGATGCGAGCTAGAGAAATGTAATGGGAATGATTGTACATCTGGTATATGGAGTAATGAATGCTTGTATTGATGGTGGAAATGGAAATCATTGATTCATAAAATTATCATGAATTAAACCGAATGGGCTGTGGCAAGATGAGAGCATTTTTGGGTCCAAGGAAAGGCGAAGCAAGAATGGATTCAGGAATATTTTCAAAAGTTTTGAATTATCTCTGAGAGCCAATGTGAAAGGATGCATGAGGAGTTTCAGGAACCATCTCTGCTTTATGGAAGTGAATTGTGGATTTTTTATATTAATGAAAGAAAATTTGTTGAGGCCTTATGAAGTCTTGACTTTATGAATAGGATTCTATTGAAAGAAAGAGTTTTGAATAAGTTTTATTTATGAAAGCTTCTTTTGTGATATTTAAGCGTTCATTGTAATGCGAATTGAATCAATTTTTTTCATATTCATTAGTTACCTAGGAAAGTTTTTTTTTTATATCAGGTTAATCATGTCATTATATTTTGAATCATATTTCCTTTACGCTAGAGTTATTACAATTATGTTTTACCCATTTCTAGTTAGACATTAATTTATGAAAATCAGTGTCTCAGTGATCCGCTTTGGAATTACTTTCTATATTATTACAAGCACACGTTTAATGCTGCTCCTGCGTGCTTTACAGTTTTCTTTTCTAAAATTTTCTGAGTAAGGGGATTTAGTCAATGGACTTTTAGTTCAACTGAATTTGTGCTGAATATAGTTTATGCTCAAAAGCTCGTTCGTTTCAAAGCTGTAACTAAGACGGCTAAATACCAAATGAATCAGCAATTTCAACAAACAACTGAGATATAATTTACCAGTTTTGACTAATTCATTTAGTTTTATGATTTACGCATCCAGTGTATCAAGTATATCTTTCCTATGTAAGGATTCTTGAAAAAGAGGGAAATTTCAGTTGTAATGTCATTCGTTACAAAAAGGAGTTATTATTGCCTTCCAAATAATTATTCTAGGTATTTTCTTGCCAAAAAATGAGGTATCTCAAGATTTACTCATTTACTTGGTAGTTTAATGCTCATTTATCTTGGTTATGATGTTTATTAGCAGACGGCTCATCTATCGATGAATTTTTGTGATTGGAATGTCTGCTGAAGGACGATTTATGACTAATCTGAATGTTTCCACTCAGGTTATTCTTCTTTCTATGGAAACGGTTCATAATAAAAAAAATATGTATTTGCCTAATTATCTTTATCTTTAGTTATATAGGTTAATAAATTATTATTTCGATCTACTGAGGCTGATTAGTTTTGTGGAAAAGGAAAAGGCCACATTCTCTCTCTCTCTCTCTCTCTCTCTCTCTCTCTCTCTCTCTCTCTCTCTCTCTCTCTCTCTCTCTCTCTCTCTCTCTCCCCCAGAGAAAAAAAGTAGCGTTGCATATTTTGGATTCCTGGGTAATTCCCCTCCTTATAAAGGCGCAAAGATGAGCCTCGAATCCTCCCTTAATGGTTGTATCTTACCCTTTATACAGGGGAGATGAATTCTTTGGGCAAGAGCGAGATGGTAAAGGAAAGCAAGAGGTAAAGTTAAGCTAAAATCTTGATGATCTTTTTCGAGAAATATCCTGCATAACAAATGATTAGTAAATAGGTTGCATATATATATGTATATATATATATATATATATATATATATATATATATATATATATATATATATATATATATATATATATATATATATATATATATATATATATTGTTTGTGAACGTTACACCATTTGCTTCATGTCCATGTGGAAAGGTCATGTTAGTTGAGATTTTCACGTTGCAAAAGGGAAGATTTATTGACCGATTTTTTATAGCAATGAAAGTCCTATCATATAATTTATTAGCAGGATATAAAATCAGTACGATGATTTATTCGATTATATTATGCAATGCACATAGCAGTACGAGATTGATTTAATTACATATGTTTGTGAAACGAGTGCTAGTCTGTTACCTAAAAGCTTTATGTCATGATGCTGCTGTAGAATGTACTGAAATGCATTTCCTTTTCGCTGAGCTTTCGAAAAAGAAATAGATTCACCATTTATATTCAATAATAATAAATGGATTTTACTGTTATTATTATTTAGAAGCATATTTAGAAAATGAATGAAAATTGTCATTCTAAAATACATCGACATGAATGAATTATTTATTGGCATATGGTAATAATTTACAAATATTTCAACATTGATTAAGTTTAACCATATCAAATCACGTATTTTGATTAATCTGCAACAAATAGTACATGTACTGGTAGCACTGATACACGAGAGCCCTCGTTTATGTTTTTTTTTCTTTCTTTTTTTTTATCCGCTAGCCTTCATTTAAGCAAGCCTGGGGTCGACCTGCTATGTTACTCTAATCTGGACGCTGCTGTTCAGAGATGAAAGTGTCATATATCATGGTATCTGAAATAGGGGGAGTCCGTTCAATTGGGAAATACAAGATTGGGAATTAGAATGTAAGTTATGAAACTAAAAAAATAAAACAAGAAAAAAACATATTGTGTTGTTTATTAGGTCTATTGTTTGATTGGAATTCATTTAGCTTTTTCAGAAATATTGATGTATCGATTGTTTTACGTAAAGAAAACAAATTTCAGAAATAGGTATAGTAAGATAATGGAGATCCTGTATAGCGATTAATGCCATATCCTTTCTGTTGATACCTTTGTTGAATGTATAAAATACTTCTTATTTTTTAATACCCAATGATATTTTTGTTTGCTGAAGGATGTGAAAATAAGGGATAAGCGCATAATAAACGTTTATTTTCATGAAGCCTGATGGGATTTGGTGCAACTACACCAACGATATAATCATCATGCTGTTTCAAATGTTGAGTGGCAACAACCTCTCCGTGGCATTGCTTGGCCTGGGAAAAGTAAATTTAGTTATCCCGTGGCACAGTGAATTTGATATTATAAGGTATTTGTGGCTTATTTGATAAAAAGAAAAATCACGAACGTTATCGATAAAATGAATATAAAACAAAGTGTTAGAGACTTACTAATCAGCCGTAATTATGCAGATGGGTTGATTTCGATTTTAATCATAAATTATGAATACGATTGGGTTAAATACAGCTTAGTCGGAATAAACTCTTTGTCTGTCTTTACAGCCTAATAGGCAAAGTCAAAATTTTACTTTTATTTCTATTCGGCGCTAAGGTTCCAAGCCTTGGCTGTGCAGAAGTACCTATCAAAAATGGAATTCCCCCAGGGGTCAGTGATCCCGCGGCAGAGCGAATTCAATATTAGAATATATTTGTGGTTTATTATTGAATATATCTATCTATATATATATATATATATAAATATATTTATTTATTTATATATATATATATATATATATATATATATATATATATATATATAACGGATTTTGAGCGAAGCGAAAAATCTATTTTTGGGTGAGATGGCCATGTCGTCCTGATGGAAGTTCCTATAGGGTAGCTTCCTAGGGTATATTACAACTACGGCGATATTCCCAGAGAATTTACCTTAAGGTACCAGAATTCTAACTCCTGGAGCGAGTATCCCTCGTGAAAGGGATATCGCGACATATCAGAGGACGTATTCTAGACACGTCACATGGCAATCTACGACCTGAACAGAGATTCGTCTCGTAGGAGGGAGATTGACGAGATACGAATTCGGGAAAGAAAAAGGGGAGCCGCTCCCAAGGCTTCCCTATCCCCCGATTCGTATGCGTGCCTGGCGCCAATCCTGGCGCCATCTGTATTCCTTGTAGCGTACACGAGGTGCTACAGATACTGTATGTAGGGAGGGGTCCTACAGCCCTTTCTTAGAAAGGCAAGGGCGGGTCCATCAGGACGACATGGCCATCTCACCCAAAAATAGATTTTTCGCTTCGCTCAAAATCCGTTTTTTGGGCTCAAGCCATGTCGTCCTGATGGAAGTGTACCAGAGCATTACTGTATCTGTGGATTCTCAGAACGTGCCGTACTCCCCGGAGGTAATTTTTTCCCGGTCGACTAGACCTAGAGACCTAAGATGTTACCGTTATACATCTTTTCAACTAACTATAAACTATGTTAGAGCTTCCTGCCCCCTACAGGGAAGAGTCCTACTAGACTCTGGAAAAGTCTCGAAGAGTACATATATCTATGTACGAATACCAGGCAAGCTAATATAGTGGTCTCGCCCTATATTAAGTAAAGCATAGTTTGTAAAGGACCACTGCGTCAATATGAAATATCGACCAGTTTTCCGCACAATACTTGTATTGGACAAAGGTTTTATATCCGCATAGGAGGAAAACCAATGCAACATAGCTTGCATAAAGGAACAATTCTATTAGAATTATCCCAGATAAGGTACATAGAATGAATGCTCAATTATACCAGTAAATTGACACAGGTGAAGGAGACGCAAGGTTCTCAAGAACCAGATTATTGACAGGCAATAAATAGACAGGTTAACCACAATTATATATATATATATATATATATATATATATATATATATATATAAGAAGAGGATAACCCAAAACTTTAAGCATAAGTATGATAGTAAACAGGGCTTGTTTGTCTGAAAGAAAAACATTAGATGCCACTTTTAAGATACCGAGGTATCAAAGTCATAAAAGCCTGTATTACAAATCAATGACATTAGCGTTAGAAACGCTCGGCACACATGTCTGCACTTATGCTAGGTTCACCTTCGGAAATGGAACAGTCTGGATGGGCAACACAGTGCCCTCACTTAGTTTGTAGTACAGTATGTAACTACACACTCACCCTGGAATTAATCGTCCCAATTAAGACCACTGTTCCTCGCAGAGTTAAACAGTAGGGTTAACACCGCGACCCACTGCTACCACAGATCTCTTTTAGTTCCTCTACTTGCTTCGCATAGTGGCGAAAGAACACTCTGGAAGACTTCCACCCAGTGTATGAACGGAGATGTTCAAAATCCATGCAATTAAAGAAATTTAAGAATGAGGCAACTTTCCTCGGATCGTGACCTGCGGGTGTATTGTCAGGATCCGCTCTGCGAATAAAATATGTGATTTTCGCTCTGAGTTGATTCAGAGATAAATTTGAGCCTGATGTTTCTCCCCTGAATAGTTGACCACCCTTGAAGTCTGAAGTTCTATGAAGATAGACCTTTAGGCATTCTACTGGACATAGAGATGCATCTTCTTTCAGAGGGCAGATTCTCCAGGGACCCCACCTGTTGGTGGGTAACTCATTCTTGGCGAGAAACGTAGGATCCGGAAACAGGTTCAGTTCTTCCCCATCCAGGAACTGAACACGACCTGCCTCTCTCGAGAGGCTACAATCTCACTAACCCTGGCCCCGGACGCGAGTGCAAATTAGGAAAATAACTTTTTGTGTCAAATCCTTTAACGCACATTCTTCATTGTTCAACAGAGAAGCGAAATGAAGAACTTGTCTAAAGACCATGAAATGGGCTTTGGAGGTGCTGAAGGTCTGAGCCTAGCACAGGCTTTCGGGACTTTATTAAAGATCTCGTTACCTAGGTCGACCTGGAAGGCATATAGAATGGGTCTTGTCAAAGCAGACTTACACGCTGAAATCGTGTTCGCTGCCAACCCTTGACCATGGAGGTGGGGAAAAAAGATAAGCAGAAGTCTGTCAAGATCTCCTGCGGAATCTTCGCCTTGACAAAAGGCCACCCATTTTCTCCAAGATGACTCATATTGCCTTCTAGTAGATTTGCATTTATATTCCTCAATGAAGTCTATACTGGCTTTCGAAATCCCGAAACGCTTTCTCACCGCTAGGGAGAGAAAATCATGAACTGCAGGGTCCGGGTTTTCTGTAATGAAGCGCAGACAGTTGACTTCTGGACTCGCTGGGTCTGAACTGGATCTGGTAGTGGTACAAACTTCAGCTACAGTTCCAATGCCAGGAGGAACCACACGCTGTTCGGCCACTTGTGGGCCACTATTGCCGCTACCCTTTGAAGGATCTCAGTTTGTTGAGGACCCTCAACAGAAGGTTGTGAGGAGGGAACAGATAAATCTTGGACCATCTGTTCCAGTCGAGGGACATCGCGTCCACTGCTTCCGCTAAGGGGTCCTCGTACGGGGCACGTACAGGGGCAACTTCTTGTTGTCATTCGTCGCAAAGAGGTCTATCTGCAGTTCTGGGACTGATTCAGAATGAAGGAGAATGATCCTGCGTCTAAGGACCATTCCGACTCTATCGGTGTGAACCTGGATAGAGCGTCCGCTGTCACATTGCGGACTCCTTGAAGGTGAACTGCCGACAGGTACCACTTCTTCTTTTCCGCCAATCGGAAGACGGCCAACATCACCTGGTTGAGAGGTGGTGACCTCGATCCTTGTCGATTCAAGTATCTTACAACTACCTCGCTGTCTATTACCACTTTATGTGGAACGAATGACGCGGGGAGACTTTCTTTAAGGTAAGGAGCACTGCCCTAGCTTCTAGAAAGTTTTATGAGAAAGGTCTTGAATAGCCTGGACCAAGTCCCCTGGACTTTTTTCCGATGAGAGTGACCTCCCCATCCCTCCTTTGAGGCGTCTGAGTGAATCGTCACCGACGGGGGAGGTGGCTGAAGAAGAACCTGACTTCTTTAGATGTCTGGCTTGGGACCAAGGCCTGAGAAGAGTACTTAGCCGAAGCGGCTGGTCTTCTCAGATCTCTTCACGCGTTTGATGCATAACTTCTCCAAACTCCGATTGCATCCTTTAGCTGTGCTCTTAGCACTGGGTCTGTCACCGAAGCAAACTGGAGAGAGCGCAGTACTCTCTCCTGCTCGTGTCTTGATATCCTTTCGGAATCTTGAAGTCTCTTGACAGAACCCGCTATCTCCTTCCTTTTCTTCGCTGGGGTGGAGAAACGGTGTGACAAAAGGTCCCAGTGGATCTTAGCCACTGGAACTTTTGAGATGGAGAAAGTCGAGACTTTTTCTGTTGATCTTGAAGCCTAGGTACTCTAGGAACTGGATCACTGACTGGAAGCTTGCAAGCATTCTGTCTCGGATGCTGCCCACACCAACCAGTCGTCCAGGTAGGCTACTACCTGAATTCCCTTTAGGCGAAATTGTTTGAGAGCTACGCTCGCAAGCTTCGTAAAAATCCTTGGGGCTATGTTTAGCCCGAATGGCATGGCTCCGAAGGCGTATAGTCTTCGCTGTAGCCTGAACCCTAGGTAGGGGGAGAGTCGATGGCTAATTGGAATGTGCCAGTAGGCATCTGACAAGTCTATAGAGACGGAATATGCCCTCTTGGGCAGTAAGGTCCTTATGTGTTGCAGTGTTAGCATTTTGAATTTGCAATTCACTATGAACTTGTTAAGTGGCGACAAGTCCAGAATGACTCTGAGCTTTTCCGAGTCTTTCTTGGGAACACAAAACAGCCTCCCTTAGAAATTGATAGGCTTCACCCTTTTTCTCCAACCGTTCTTGAACGTACTCCTCCATAACGGGGGTGGAGTGTTGGAAAAACCGAAGGTACGGGGGTGGAGTGCTGTACCAGCTCCCGCCCAATCCATTCTTGAGTAGGCTGTGGGCCCAGGGATCGAAGGTCCACCGATCCCGAAATTTCAGAAGTCTCCCTCCTACCGGTATCACCTCACTTGGACTGCCGTCCTGAGGTCTTGCCTTCCTGACCACGACCACCCCTGAATCCCCTTCCCCTTGAGGGGCGTCTAGACGAGCCTCTGGCTGCTCCTCTAGGCTTTGCTCGGAAGGAAGTAGACTGCCCTTCGAACGCTGGGGTGAATGCCGTGGACTATGTCGACACGGCCTGGGGTACCCACTGAAAGGTGGTCGGGGTTTGTGCCACGATCTGGGGCACTGGGGGCAATGGCAATTGCAGTTGCTGTTGCTGTCTAAGAGGCTTGGCTGGCCGAGACGGTAGCCTAGTCCTCATAGTCTTCCTCTTTGGTTGAGGACCCTCATCCGGGGAAGACTTTCTTTTGATAGCCAGGTCCCACTTCTGGAGAAGGTTTCTATTCTCCAAGGTGGCTTTATCAAAAACTTCTTTGACCAAGTCGGTAGGGAAAAAGGTCTTTTCCCCAAATGTTGGAGGAGATTAGTTTCTTTAGCTCGTGCCTCACTGTAGCCGAGGTAAACACGAACTCCCTACAAGCTCTCCTTGCCTTGACGAAGCCATAAAGGTCCTTCGTCACTGTGGCCAGATGAGGCTTGGCCACTACCATGAACATTTCATGGACCTTGGGGTCACTTGCCATCGTCTCGAGAGTAGTCTGAAGAGACATTGAGGCAGTCAGTCTTTCTTTTGTATCGAACTCCCTTCGCAAAAGAAAGTCAGACAGCTTAGGGAGGTCCTTGCCGAACTGACGTCCGGCAATATCAGCCTCCAACTTTCCCACTTAGAACATAAGATGGACGTCCTTCCAATCTTTGTGGTCCATAGGCAGGGCCAGCGACAAGGGTTACACTCCTCTAGGGAGGGGCAAGACTTGCCGGCCTCGATTGCTTTTAGTACAGCCAGAAACCCTTTCTGTAAAAGGGGGAAGGCTCTAGTAGGCGAGGACACAAAGGAAGGGAGCTTCCTATTCAATGCAGCTACCTTTGAGTTAGAGAAGCCCCTCTCTTTCATCGAAGATGAAAGTAGAGCTTGAGCCTTAGCATGGTCATCACTATGACCTCCTTCGGCTCTGCCTCCTCCTTTGAAGCTGGTTCCTTCCTCAGCCGGACATAACAGTCCGGATATGGTGCCTTGCTGGGCCAGAATTCCACCCTCCCGGGGAACTGAGCCCAGCATATCCGAGATGACGATCTTTCCAGTCGTCATCGACATGTGCTCAGCATACCTCCATGGGTTAGCATCCGAGCACAAAGGAAGGTCTTTCACATTGAGCTTTTCTGGGGCCCATGTGATTCTGCAAGGCACTGCATTCGCAGTTCCATTGCAGCCGCCTTCTCCTGATTCTCCTTCTGCATTTGTTGGATCATTCCAACAATAGAAGAGAGGGCCTGTCCCAGCTCTACTGGGAGACCGGCCGATGTAGAGGGGCTTGAACTTCATCCTGGGCTTCTACAAGGAGGTTTTCCTCCTGACACCCGTCCACATCAGATATTCTGTCATTTAGCTGGATGTCTTGCATCGCGACCGCGACTTCAGCATCCACCTGGATCTGAACTTAGGGGATCTCCTCTTGAGGCTGGGGAATCACTGCATCAGCTGATGCCTTAGGGAAAAGATACGCCCTCATCTTCTCACTTGGAAGATAAGGGCCAGAAGTGTACTTTTGGAAGCCCCTTACCCAGGTACGAAGCTTCTTCCTAGCTATTTAAATGTCTCATTAATCAGGTTAGTGCACACAGTACATACCTGAGGGTCCCAATACCGGAGATCATCCTTGGAGACAGCGTATGCTGCGTGTCTCCTACAAAACTCATGTCCGCAGAGGTTCTTGCTGCTGACATTGCAGAAAGCACTTCCCCACTTCGGAGTGTCCTTCTGTAAAGAGAAGAAATTTCTATGAGTATCAAGTGAACTATGTATCACTGGATATGCATAGTATAGCATAACAATTCAGAAATTAAAGACACACACTTGTGTTTCCCTCACAACCCATTGCTGCAGCCTTCCAGATAATAAAATCAAAATGGTTTATCTCTACTAGAGTAACCAATGCAAAGTTTCCAGAGGAAACAGGTGGAGCTCACACCTAGGCAATGATTTTAAAATCCGGGATAATAGACAGGGAAGAACTCTGCTTCTTGTCTGAAGGCAACAGCAAAGGGCCGTGCAAGAAAACACAATAGTGTTAGAAGATACAGTGCTGTACCTAAACTTTTACTATAGTTTTCTTCTTACTGTATATGCTATACAGAAGAATACTAGTACAGTATAGGAGGATGTGTGCCGGCCTGCCTTTGCCGGCCGGCACACACCACAATTAGCTTTAAAGTATACTACTTAACAGCTATAGGGCGGCAGCCCTCTGGTTCAAATGCCTGTGCCGGCGGCAGCAGCTGCCGGCGAGCAACAGCCAGTGTTGGCCGGCAATGATTGCCGGCCAGCAACTACACAAGGTAGTACCCAGCTGCCGGCCACACTCTTGGTGACCGGCAAACAAGGACTGACATAAGCCGGCCGGCAAAGGTACAAGACCGATGCCAGCCGGCAGCAAAAGAACCAGAAGACTACACCTGCCTGGCTGCCGGCCTCATAGGCCGGCAGCCGGGACAGGTACAGCACTAGAAGAAAATAGAATGGATGCCGGGATAAGAGTGTACACAACCCCCCAAGCCCGGCAACCGAAAGAGTGCATATAAGGAAGGGGAGAAACTTAATTCAGGCTTCCTTGACCAATGCCGTCCGGCTCTGCCGGCAGGCATGGATGAGGGACCAAGAGAGGTCCGGGCAGCACTCGAAAACATAAGACCCTTGCCGTCCAGCATCTCTGCCGGCCGGCAATGGGCTTAGTCAATTCCATATCCCAACCTATACTAGGTCCAGAAGTAGAATGACATACAGTACAGTAATACCCCTGCCGGCCAGCTCTGCCGGCCGGCAAGGTACAGTACAGTAATGGCTAGGCCATTACGGAGATAGAGGGGGAAGGGACAAGAGGGTCCTGCCAACCTTGCTTTAGTGACAGATCACCCGCAGCCAAGAACTTTGTCTTAGCCTAAGGGAGATCTAAGGGAAAGGGCCAGCGCAGTAGTATAATACCTGCCAGCTTCCAGAGCACCAAAGCAAGGAAGGCGTTGCTACTCCCAAGGGAAGATTTATCCTCCCCGAGAACAGCAACAGGACTTAGTCTGGTCGATCACACAAGAAGGAATCATAACTACAGAAACCTTCGATAGTGACCTAAGGGAGCTAAGCTCCCTTTGTAAGTGTTAGGTCAGCGAGGGAGACTCTGCCCCAAGCCAAACAACACGGACTCAGACTAAAAACTCTGTTGTTCTGTCCCTCTTTGAACCAGACTTTGCTGGAACAGGAAGGTACAGTAACACCCTAGTATAGTTTTATCGAAAATAAATTCGGAAAAAACCACTTAGGGATAAGCCCAAGGCTTAAACAGAGGGAAAGGGATTGCATACCTTCTCCGAAGAAAAGAAAGCAACCGGGGAGTATAATAAAGTATACTAAGGCTCCATAAGCAATTAGCCTAGGCACCAAGAGAATCGATTACCTAATTCACCGAAACTCTCACGTATACAATCTTGGAAATATTCCACACAGTCTAAAATGTATAAAATATAGCCTAAAGCTTCAATAAAATTTTAATTACACTCGGAAAAACCAAAATCATGCATTAAGTACTAGGACCAACGACTAGGCTACATGGCCTAGCGTAGGCCAGAATGGCGAATACTTCGCCAAATAATACTAAGCACGAAAGGAAATCCTATGTAAAGCTAAATAGCTAAAATTTATTAAGCAAAACAACCAGGAATGTCACTCTGACTAACTAATTTATACCTAGCGAGTGACAGTGTCCAGGACACCTCTGGTAGGCTACGGCTCTTGTATCAAAGATTAATCCTATTAATCACTCAAATTTTACCAAGAGCCTACATTTATACATAACAGACACTATACTCAACTTATCCGAGGCCAACGAAGACGAAGAAGCCATGAAAAGCTGAATAAATCCAAGATTTGCGAGAAAAACAGGAAAAAACACCGAGTTGTTAAGCTACGCAAAAAGGAATACAGATGGCGCCAGGATTGGCGCCAGGCACGCATACGAATCGGGGGATAGGGAAGCCTTGGGAGCGGCTCCCCTTTTTCTTTCCTGAATTCGTATCTCGTCAATCTCCCTCCTACGAGACGAATCTCTGTTCAGGTCGTAGATTGCCATGTGACGTGTCTAGAATACGTCCTCTGATATGTCGCGATATCCCTTTCACGAGGGATACTCGCTCCAGGAGTTAGAATTCTGGTACCTTAAGGTAAATTCTCTGGGAATATCGCCGTAGTTGTAATATACCCTAGGAAGCTACCCTATAGGAACTTCCATCAGGACGACATGGCTTGAGCCCAAAAATATATATATATATATATAAACTACAAGAGAGGTAGTGAACAGCTAAAATAAAGAGGGGGTGAAATTAGATAGAATTGTGTGCCCAAGTGTACCCTCAATGGCTATAAAGCCGTTTTCCTTTTCCTGATCGTAGTCATCAATTGAATGATTCCTTTTTAAATATTCAACATCCCAGCCTTGGAAAATTAATAAAGGACGATTAAAAGAAAAATTGTTGCTCGCTTTGTTCAATGCAGACTAGTTAAGATTAAGAAATGTAAAAGGGACTACAGAAGTCCTAGCTGATCGGCTCATTACATTTACAAAATAGGTTTAACGGTGAAATACGAGAATGCATCATAGCTCATGCCGCTTCGAAACCCCGTTGCTAGCCTACTGTGCAAACCATTTCACCGTCATATGTAATACCTACCTTTAGTAAAATGGAAGGAGAAAAATCTCGCACAATATGTTGAGATAGAAATTATACGAGTATGGCAACGATTTCTCCTGGTATGTTTAAAGAGGAAAAATAAGTTGTAAATAAAACATTATATTAACATGAATTCTCAGGGAACCCTTGGTGATAGTTCACGGAAAGTTCTGCGGAACCCCGTATGGGAATGGCTTAGTACACTGGCCAGTCAAAAGACTTAGTCATTCTCTATCGATAGTATCTCAACGGGTGGCTGGTCCACTGGCCAACCAACACCGTTAATATATGGGTAAACACACGAACACACACACACACACACATATATATATATATATATATATATATATATATATATGTATATACATATATATATACACACAAATAGATAGATATATATATATATATATATATATAGATATACATATATGTGTATACATACATACACACACACACATATATATATATATATATATACACTGTATATGTTTGCGTTTGTGTATATTTATATATCCATGCGGTATACAAGTCCTACCTGCATATATAAATATATATATATATATATATATATATATATATATATATATGTATGTGTGTGTGTGTGTGTGTGTGTGTGTGTCTGTGTTTGTGTGTAAGTAAATATTTGTATTTATGTAGCTATGAGCATTTATTTATTGATGTGTGGATGGAAGTTCCCGATTTCTGTCACGTTCAAGCTGTAAAAGATACATTTTTATAGTTTGTTACTCTACGTATCGTGAGGTTGTACCGTTCAGAAATTAGTTTGAAAAATGTGGAGCATAATGTCTTTGTCTGCTGTGGATAATCTCCACGTCATATTCAACAGGCAAACTAAGTTACAGTGGTGTTAACTCATGAAAGTTTCGCGAGTGTTTAATACCGATAAATCCTTTCGCTAAATTTGTATGTTGGAAGGTTGCTTATGGTAGTATACCACAAACTTAGGGGGAGGGGAATTATGAAGAAAAATTAGCTGCTTGGATGTTCAGGGGTGGTCTTACATTATATTTGGTCTTCGGTGTTCATAATTTTAGCAAGATATATATATATATATATATATATATATATATATATATATATATATGTATATATATATATATATATATATATATATATATATATATATATATATATATATATATATATATATATATATATATTGTGGCTCGATCCCTGTAGTGGGTTTTTTGGTGTGAAAACACGTCGACCTTTGCATGTTTGTTTAGTCGATGGTCTCTGGAAAAATTACATACATAAGAAATTCATAGTGACAATTCTTCAATTAACCAAAGAAGAAAAACATGTTTAAAGAAAAACTCTATCCTTTACATTCTATCAACAATGTTTTTATTAAAAAAACTCTATTGCTATAATTCCAGTAATGGTAATTCCTTCATATTACACATTTTTATTAACACTTCCAATAAAAACCTCTGGTATGATAACTTGATTACAAATTTCATAACACAAGGCGGGTGAATCCCTTGGTTCTGCTATACATCGAATCTTTAAGAAATATGCACTAAGTATTAATAGGCATCATTAATGTCATGAGAGAATTCCGCTATATAGTTATTCGATCTGTGGCATGTTTTATCTAGCCTAACCCCTTACGACCTCTATTTTCCCTCATTAAATTGTAAAGACCTCTTGATAATATCCTTTACTTACCGAACTTGTTTGCTTTCCCGCTGTAAGGACCGTCGGGCTTTCCCCTCATGGACCGCTGACAAATCCCTACTAAGGGAACGCCGCCGTTAAACAAGCACACCCCTCACAATATTGTCAAAGTGTCTATATTTCATCATATTAACAGCTCTATTTAGCTATTGTTATTTAAACAACAACCCTGTCAACCCTTTTAAGTCTATAAATCTCAGAACACTGTGATGCTTACCATATAATTCCATCTAAAGGTCGTCAATGTGGACTCTCTCAAACATGTCACTCCCAACGCCGAGTAATGTTTGAAAGACCCACCTGTCTGTCCCACGCGCTTGACAGGGGAGCGGGAGACGGACCGATGGTACCTTTTGTTTTGTTACGAGCGAACGAACATATAAAAGTATTCCTCATAATTATTGTCTCTGAAGGAAACTTCCTCATTTTAATTTTCTTATGATTTGACAAAGCGTAAGCCTCTATTAAGTGACCCGAAATATAATTACAAATTTTGAATTTACCATGAACAGTTATTCAAAGTTGCGCAGGGAAAAGTGATACCTGCGTGAAATTTCCCTGCATTTACAATATATATATATATATATATATATATATATATATATATATATATATATATATATATATATATATATATATATATATACACACACATATATATATACACACATATACATACATGTATATAAGCACACAGACACACACATACTTATACATACACACACACATATATATATATATATATATATATATATATATATATATATATATATATATATATATATATATATATATACATATATATATATATATATATATATATATATATATATATATATATATACATATTACCTGATAAGTTACAATCCTAGCTGGAAAAACAGAATGCTATAAGCGAAGGGCTCCAACAGGGAAAAAAATAGCTGTGTGTGGAAATGACATAGATAAACCATAAGAGAAGTAATGAACAATTAAAGAACAGTAAAAACATCAAAATAGATCATTAATAAACCGTATAAACTATAAATCTTAAAAAAAAAAAACAGTACGAAGAGAAATGATATAGAAAAGTGTGCTTGAGTGTGAGCTATCCTCAAGCATGCAAACTCTACCCCATGACAGTGGAAGACAATGTTACAGAGGCTATGACACTATTCAAAACTAGAGAATAATTGTTCGATTTTAGTGTCCCTCTAGGAGAGCTGTTTACCATAGCTAAGGAGTCCTTTCTACCCTTATCAAGAGGAAAGTAGCCTCTAAACAATTTCAGTGTAGTAATTAACCCCTTGAGCGAAAAAAGAATTTTTTTTTAATTTCAGTGTTGTCAGATGTATGAGGACAGGGAATGAAAATAGGTCAGACTATTCGGTGTATTTATAGGCAAAGATAAAAATGAGCTGTATCCAGAGAGAGGGATCCAATGAAGTATTGATATATATATATATATATATAAATATATATATATATATATATATATATATATATATATATATATATATATATATATATATATATAAATTTCTACCTCATACTTGGGATCGAAGGCTAGCCCCTTCTAATGAAAGGCCAGGTCGAAACCAACCATGCCACGAGAGGCCATAAAAGATATCGGAACCTGACGCTACCCAGCTGTACGAGGATTTACCCGATGTCTCGCCAGGTAAATCCTCGGACAGCTGGGTAGCGTCAGGTTCCGATATCTTTTATGGCCTCTCGTGGCATGGTTGGTTTCGACCTCGCCTTTCATTACAAGGGGCTAGCGTTCGATCCCAAGTATGAGGTAGAAATTTATTTCTATTTGAACACTATGCTGTGTTGATATTTATCCATATTGACTCATTAGGGGTAATTTGAATGAATTACTACCAATTGTGTCACGTGGTGGGCCGGGATATCGGGTAAAACTCGCTGGTAAGAGACTGATGTCTCGCCAGGTAAATCCTCGGACAGCTGGGTAGCGTCAGGTTCCGATATCTTTTATGGCCTCTCGTGGCATGGTTGGTTTCGACCTGGCCTTTCATTACAAGGGGCTAGCGTTCGATCCCAAGTATGAGGTAGAAATTTATTTCTATTTGAACACGATGTTGTGTTGATATTTATCCATATTGACTCATTAGGGGTAATTTGAATGAATTACTACCAATTGTGTCACGTGGTGGGCCGGGATATCGGGTAAAACTCGCTGGTAAGAGACTGATGTCTCGCCAGGTAAATCCTCAGACAGCTGGGTAGCGTCAGGTTCCGATATCTTTTATGGCCTCTCGTGGCATGGTTGTTTTCGACCTGGCCTTTCATTAGAAGGGGCTAGCCTTCAATCCCAAGTATGAGGTAGAAATTTATTTCTATTTGAACACGATGTTGTGTTGATATTTATCCATATTGACTCATTAGGGGTAATTTGAATGAATTACTACCAATTGTGTCACGTGGTGGGCCGGGATATCGGGTAAAACCCGCTGGTAAGAGACTGATGTCTCGCCAGGTAAATCCTCGGACAGCTGGGTAGCGTCAGGTTCCGATATCTTTTATGGCCTCTCGTGGCATGGTTGGTTTCGACCTGGCCTTTCATTAGAAGGGGCTAGCGTTCGATCCCAAGTATGAGGTAGAAATTTATTTCTATTTGAACACGATGTTGTGTTGATATTTATCCATATATATATATATATATATATATATATATATATATATATATATATATATATATATATATATATACGTACATATATATATACACATATATATGTATTTGTGTGTGTGTATCTGTGCGTGTGTTTGAATATTTATGGTGTATGTTAGTATGTGTTTGTCATGCATGCCAGTGTGATTACTTTGATTTCAACAAATGCCATGAAACTGTTAATAGTAGATGTTTATTAGACTCAGTGACATTAAACTTCATCGTTGGCAAGCTGACTGATAAATAGTAAGTGACTTTAGTACTTAAATACAATTCAGTATGCGGCTCCAAATTAGAGGTGGTAACTATATTTCTTCTCAGATGATGGAATTATGCAACACAGTTGTCATGGGCTGAACTTTCAAGTAAGCAAATTCCGTTAAATATTTCATGTCGTTGGATATCCATTGCCCAGCTGGTAGCCTGGGGATAGGAAACGTCCAATTCTTCCTTTTGCAGGGACAGCTACCTTTGAATAACGGCTCACTCTCATTTTAATTAATCGGAAGATATATATCTTCAAATATTCAAATATCCCAGAACTCTTGGAAGTGTTATTCCATTGTGAAATATTGCCAGTTAGTCATAAAACAGTTCTCTGCCGTAGAATTATGCCGAGGTCACACTGTGGTCTAAATGAGTTGTTTGTTGGCATAAAAAGTTGTAATGAGATTAATAATAATAATAATTGCTGTTAATCAAGATAATTATAAATCTTGGGAATTTGAGGAATTCAAACATTTATAGTGTTAATATTTTTTTGCAATCGCTTTTATTTATAAATCACAGTGTTGCAGATTTCTACTGAATTTTATTCCTGATCTTATCATTATTTAACAAATTATATCGAAGCATATCACGTTACTACAGTTACTATTCATTGCCATCATGTACTCCAAGGATTATGTAATAAATACGCAGGTCTTTCCCTACCAGTGCAACGGTTTTCATTGTTGGTTACAGATGTATAATAAATTGCAGTTTCCGTTTTCACTCAATATGTCATTCTATGATTCCTTGATTAAATGTTACATGATATTTATACACCAAATTTCATTATATAGGATGTAGGCTACAGTTGGCTAACTCCATAGTGATCTGACTTTAAATAAATATTGTTTTTAAAATCCACGTTAGATAACAAATATGTTTTTGTTTTTGTCTCGATATCGTAGATTCTGTGATGTGATTTCCGTGTCCTATTGCTTAAAGCCGAACTGCATTAATGCGTTTCCCTTTAATGCTTGCAGGAACCAAAGTGTGAACGAAGACTGGTAGCGATGCCATCAAACCTCACGAATGTGTTCTTTGCTTCTTCCTTTAGCTTTGGACAATTTTCTACACGAACTGTTTCTCATGGTAAGTATTATATTTATCTGGTTCCTTTATAATTCTTCTGTTTATGGTTTTCTTTTACGTGACATACACAAGCAGATGAACACTTACACACAAACGCACACACACACACACACACACACACACACATATATATATATATATATATATATATATATATATATATATATATGCATATGTGTATGTATTGATATGTACACTGTTCATATGTTATATAGATAAATGTCAAATATACTCTCAATTTATCGATTTTTAAACATTTTATTTTCATTATGGCCAAAAAAAAATAAAAAAAAAATAGTAAGAATACCTGGTAACCAATTATTGTATGACTTAAAACCCAGCCACGGAAGGCAAGGTTACTCCACGTATTGACATTTCTCCATGATTTTTAGGTATGAACTAACAGGAAATGTTGACAAACAAAAGGGGTGTAATATATGTAAAATATACACGAAGAATACGCATGATAATTGTGTAATTAGTGTGGCTCAAGACGCCATCACCTTCAAGAGCAATCTCATTTATCGGGGAAGAGCATGTAGGGCTATGTCTTACGCACACACACACACACACACATACACACATATATATAGATACACACACACACACACACACATATATATATATATATATATATATATATATATATACTGTATATACGCTGTATGTTTATATTGTATACGTATGTTGTATACGTAATTATAAATACACATATACACTCCATATTTATATTATACATCCATACATACACATACACACAACACTATGTATATATACATACATATATTATATATATATAGATAGATATATATGTGTGTATATATTTATTTATACATATATATGTAAATATATGTTTGTATATATATATATATATATATATATATATATATATATATATATATATATAAATATATATATATATATATATATATATATGTATATATATATATAATATATATATATATAAAATGTATATTTATATTGCTTACATAATTATGTTGTATAAATAATTATACATACACACATATATGTATATATATCGATATGTATATATATATATATATATATATATATATATATATATATATATATTATGTATATATATATATATTATATATATATATATGTATATGCACTGCATATTTATGTTATATATACTTACATACATACACTTACACACAATATATTTATAAATACATATATATATATATATATATATATATATATATATATATATATATATATATAAATGTATATATATATATATATATATATATATATATATATATATATATGTATATTATTATTATTATTATTATTATTATTATTATTATTATTATTATTATTATTACTAGCCAAGCTGCAACCATATTTGAAAAAGCAAGATGCTAAAAGCCCAAGGGCTCCAACAAGGAAAAATAGCTCCGTGAGGAAAGGAAATAAGGAAATAAATAAATGATGAGAATAGATTAACGATATATCATTCTAAAAACAGTAACAGCGTCAAAACAGATATGTCCTATATAAACTATTAACAACGTCAAAAACAGATAGGTTATATATAAACTATAAAAAGACTCATGTCAGCCTCGTCAACATAAATACATTTGCTCCAACTTTGAACTTTTGAAGTTCTACTGATTCAACTACCCATTTAGGAAGATCATTCCACAACTTGGTAACAGCTGGAATAAAATTTCTAGAATAGTGTGTAGTATTGAGCCTCATGATGGAGAAGGACTGGCTATTAGATTCTAACTACCTGCCTAGTGTTACGAACAAGATAGAATTGTCCTGGGATATCTGAATGTAAAGGATGGTCAGAGTTATGAAAAATCTTATGCAACATGCATAATGAACTAATTGAACGACGGTGCCAAAGATTAATATCTAGATCAGGAATAAGAAATTTAATAGACCGTAAGTTTCTGTCCAACAAATTAAGATGAGAATCAGCAGCTGAACACCAGACAGGAGAACAATACTCAAAACAAGGTAGAATGAAAGAATTAAAACACTTCTTCAGAATAGATTGATCACCGAATATCTTAAAAGACTTTCTCAATAAGCCAATTTTTTGTGCAATTGTAGAAGACACAGACCTAATGTGTTTCTCAAAAGTAAATTTGCTGTCGAGAATCACACCTGAAATTATAAAAGTCATACAAATTTAAAGAAACATTATCAATACTGAGATCCGGATGTTGAGGAGCCACCGTCCTTGACCTACTTACAATCATACTTTGAGTTCTAGGATTCAACTTCATACCGCATAATTTGCACCATGCACTAATTCTAGCTAAATCTCTATCAAGGGATTCAGCAACCCCAGATCTACATTCAGGGGATGGAATTGATGCAGAGAGAGTAGCATCATCAGTATATGCAACAAGCTTGTTTTCTAGGCCAAACCACATGTCATGTGTATATAGTATGAAAAGTAATGGACCAAGAACACTACCCTGTGGAACACCGGATATCACATTCCTATGCTCACTATGGTGCCCATCAACAACAACTCTTTGAGATCTATCACTTAAAAAATCAATAACAATGCTAAGAAACGACCCACCCACTCCCAACTGTTTGAGTTTAAAAACAAGGGCCTCATAATTCACACGGTCAAATGCAGCACTAAAATCAAGGCCAATCATACGAACTTCTTGATCACAATCAAGGGATTTCTGAACAGCATTGGAGATTGTAAGAAGGGCATCACATGCTCCAAGGCCTTTACGAAAACCAAATTGCAAACTATGAATATATGATTACCTTCAGCAAACCTATTAAGACGTTTTGCCAGACGTTCAAAAACTTTAGATAATATGGGAGTTATTGGGCGGTAATCAGTGGGACTTGAGCTAGCGCAAACACATTTACATAGAGGAGTAACATTACTAATTCTCCAGCAAGTACTTAAAGCTCCTCTTCTTGCTAACTTGCGCAAAATAACAGATAACTTTGGAGCTAAGAAATCTGCTGTCTTTATAAAAAACAAAGGAAAAATACCATTTGGGTCTACACCTCCATAAGCATCAAGGTCCATCAACCGAGCTTTAATCTCACGAGATCGAAAAGCTAAACTAGTTAGTTTAGCCTCAGGAAAACAGGAATGAGGAAGTTCAAGTTTTTTATTACTCTGTTTACTGTCAAAAACATCAGCCAAAAGGGTTGCCTTTTCCTTTGGACAGTGAGTGACTGAGCCATCTGGTCTAAGTAAAGGAGGAACTGTTGCATCTACATCAAAAAGTGCAGATTTAAGGGTAGACCACCATTTATGTTCCTGAGTTATACCAGAAAGGGTTTCTTTTATGGTTAAATTGTACTCCTTTTCAGTTGAGGCATAAACTCTCTGAGCAAAAGCTCGAAGCCGAGTATAGTTGTTCCAGGTCAAATCTGATCTGTTACCCTTCCAAAGATGATAGGCCTCCTGCTTCTCCAAATAAACACGTCTACAATCATCATTGAACCACGATTTGTCCTTCACTCGGTACCTTAGCACACGAGAAGGGATACGCCTATCAATTATGTTGACTAGATTCTCATTCAAAGGGACAACAGGATCTACACTACTATATAATTGTGACCAGTTCAAGCACAAAAGATAATGCAAAATCCCATTCCAGTCTGCTTGGGATTTCATATAAATTTTACAAGAGTATGATAGATCAGGGACAGGCTGCCCAGAGTTCACTACTAATGAAATCAAGGCATGATATATATATATATATATATATATATATATATATATATATATTTATATATATGTATATATATATATATATATATATATAGAGAGAGAGAGAGAGAGAGAGAGAGAGAGAGAGAGAGAGAGAGAGAGAGAGAGAGAGAGAGAGAGAGAGAGAGAGAGAGAGAGAGAGCCATACAATTTACGTCTTTTTCTGACACAGTAGGCATTATTACCCACTTAAATCTGGTTGAAGGGTAAATGTTAGAAGATAAACAGACCCTAATAGTTGCATTTACTGAACTCTAAACGTAGAGAAGGAATGGATATACATTATATCAGTGAAACAACCAAACATGAATTATCGTGAGAAGAAGAAAATGAATATAAAATTTTATAAATAAAATTCGTATTTTTTTTTCAACGCTTAATGGAATAGGAATGCCTCGTAAAAATAAAGAAATATTTTTTTGTAGAGGTGACGCAAATAACCATCATAAGGTTAGCATAACATAATATTAAACAATAAAGTTGCTTTCCAGGCTGTGACCCGTTGCTTTTTGCTATTTTGGATTAATGAGGTCGGTGGGATTAAATTAGTGCCACGAGTTCTTGCTCTCTTTCGTCCTAATTAGTAGTTAATTAGCTCAGTGTAAAACTGGTATATAACCTACCTTCTCCATTACCATTGAATTAACTTGGAAAAGCAGGTGGATTATACAAAAAAAAAAAAAAAAAAAAAAAAAAAAATGTTAAGCTCTTCAACAGTAAGGTTTGTTAATCATATATTTTTTTCCCTCCTGATGAATCAAGTTTGGTTGTTTCATTAATACTTTGTATATTAAAGCCTTCATTACGTTTAAAGTAGAGTAAATCCTACTATTGGGGTTTGTTCCCATCTAGCCCTTACCCCTTCGACTAAGTTTAAGACGGTGCTAGCGCATACTGCCTTAGAAAAATGTTAGTAAATTTTATAGATTTCATCACAAATGATCGATGTGAAATTGTAAGTTCTCTCTCTCTCTCTCTCTCTCTCTCTCTCTCTCTCTATGTATGTATATATTATATATACATATAAATATTCACTCCACGAGAAAAAATACCATTGCACGCCCAAATGAGCTCACATCGAGAGGTTTACCAGCCTTCTCTGAACTTACAATCGTGCAAAATATGATGGCCCATGAATCCTTGTGACCCCTTGGGTCAGTCATTTGTCACTTGACTGTGTTTTATGCTGATGTCCTAGTCACGTAGTGGGCTACATTTAAATGAAATGCATGTGACCAAACGAGTCTGTATCAAGTGGCTTACATACCCAATATCTATAGACTAGAAAGCCATTTTCGGCTCCTACTCCTTGGATCACCTGAGGTGGGGGTTGTTCCCTATAATAACATTAAAGAATTAAACCAGTTTTGATGTTATTGGGGGATCTTTTGAATAAAAGAATGCATAAAAAATTGGGACAATCATACATTAACTGCCAAGCCATGGATAAAGTCCCATTACAGAATATTTTCACGGTACTATTCAGTTCATACTCATCTACTGTGTGTGAAGGCACCTTACCAACACCTCTCCATTCTCTTCGATTGTGCACATACTGTACTTTCGTACTACTAGAGCATTATGATCGCTTATTTTCCAAGATCTCTCACACACCAGTGATCCAGTCTTGCCTCTCTACTTTCTCCCCTAATATTTCTGGCCATTCATAATTCTCAACAACTAATTGTTATCTATTCTCTCTTAACTTTTTTTTTTTATCTTACATGTTCCTACATCTTCCCCTTCTGATATTTCATTCCTCACATTTTGTACGCCACCAACTTCTTATTTTCTCGCAATCACATTCAACATCCCTACTCCCATTTCATGACAAAATAATAGGCTAAACAATACTTACATGCAGTTTTAAATTTCTTTATTAATCACTTTGCTACCTTCATTATATCTACGTATTTTTAATCTCTATTATATTATTCCAAAATACCAATACAAATCACCCCATTCGTTGCACCGCTATTCTGGTTTCTATTTACCATCATAACTTAACTCTTGCTCAATTTTACCCTTAACCTTCTCTGTTGTAAATACTTATTTTCCTAACCGTGGTATTATTTCTTTAGAATTACAATCGGGGATGTATCATCTGGAAGCATTGACTTTTCCTCACTCCATTTATGGCTCCCCGACTATTCTCCAACTTTCTATCTGGATCCAATGACCTTTGTCTGTCTTATATTAGTCCATCCAAAATCAAATTGAAAAGCTTTGCACACGCAGCAACCTTGTCTCAAACCCACTTTCACACTAAATGCAAAATAAAATGTTTATTTTATTTTATGTTATTTCTCTCAACAACTCGACTTAATACTGAAACCCCTTCACATTGCCTTTATGTTGATTCCTTTATAAGAGTTTTTCTAGGAATATGAATGTCACATACAGCTTTTACCCTTTTTCCTTAACTTTTCATATTCCCGATTCGTAAGGAAAATAAACTAAATAAACCTTTTATTTAAATTCAAACTGTTTCTCTCAAGTTAATCTAATTCCCAACAAATATCCAACCTTGCTCATCCTATGGTAACTCCGTAATATCTTTTTCCTATAGTTTTTAAAGGTCCCTCTGTTATCTTTACACTAATACCATTAGGCAGTTATTGTTTTTGGCCATTCATTAAGAACCTTTTCCTCAACCAGAAAAATCAGTCCTACACTGAATTTCAATCTATCCAATTTAAAGCAGCATTAAATCTTGGTGTTTTTAACTTCTTAAACATCTCAATTAGTTTCCGTAAATCCTCGAGTTTCACGTCTCAGTCGTTATCATGTTTACACCAGTCATTTGCAATATATCCATAAAATGCCTTGCCACTCTCTTCATTTCATCGACCCAGTGCTAGGTTCACTTTAAACACGATCTCTCAATTTGCAAATCTTATTATGGGTACTTTTGTGTATGAGCCTGTATTAGTTTTCATGGAAACAACTTAGTAGCTATATATTTTTGGCTAACATTATTCCCTGTTTCTATTACTTGACGTTTTTTCTCTCACTTTGCTTTTCCATTCCCCCTGCGAACATGCTACTGCCATGCAACTGCATCTGCATCTCAAATTATATTCTTTTTTTCCAGCCAACGAACCTACTGCTATCTAGTTCTTTGAATATTTATTTAAATTTTCCATTACTTCTCTTGTCGTGTATTTAATTGTTTCCTTTCCTCACTGGGCTATTTTTCACCATTGGAGCCCTTGAACTTAATACCATCCGGCTTTTCCAACTAGGGTTGTAACTTAGCTAGAAGTAGTAATATTAGCACTATGATCATGTGCTTACAGGTACTTACCACTGCGCATATGATAGCATAAATTTAACTTTTCGTTGGCTTTTAGCACGTCTGTGTCTTTAACATTGTCATAGTTCATCTGTCACAATTCATTCCTATTTTTCATAAAAATGATGTATATTCATTTATAAACATATTTACAAATTTTCCTCTCCAATCAAAGCATATAAATATCTTAACTTTAGTTACATCAAAATAACAACCATAAGAAATGCTTGGGGGTTAGGAAATCGAAATTAATCATTAGATCTGGACTGTATATTGTTTGGGGACCACCAAGAAAATTTATACGCTGTTGTCGATTAACCCAATTAAACATCCTTGAGGAAGGATAAAGGCCTATCAACGTCACCCCATAAATTCTCTCTGGAAGCTGATTGGTAACCACTTCTGGTACCTAGATCTCTATGAATCTTTATTGCGTGTATATATATATATATATATATATATATATATATATATATATATATATATATATATATATATGTGTGTGTGTGTGTGTATGTATATGTATATGTATATATACATACATATATATATATATATATATATATATATATATATATATATATATATGTGTGTGTGTGTGTGTATATATACACATATATATACATATATATATATTTATATATATATATGTATATATATATATATATATATATATATATACATACATAAATTAAGAGTGGGGGAGAGAGAAGGGATGATAGGTGTAGCAAGTTATTATTGTTTCCTTGTTATGATTTTTTATAACGCTCGCCATTTCGGGGACATTTTCTGAATAAGACTTCGTCACTTACCAGTATACGGATAATTTTTTGAATAACATGATGCATTCAGTTTAGTTGGCTTTGAGTATTCGGAAGTTCATTGACCTGGATTTTATAATTACTAGACCAAACGAAATTAGATGACTTTGATGAAGTAACTTTTATTTGTTTAATTATTTTTGTCAGGATTAGTTTTTCATTATTTTAATGGCGAAAGTTTTAGGTAGTTAATTTAAAAGGTAGCACTTTTTCACTTCACTTTTTCAATGGTGTGTTACCTCTTACTTTGCATATAAACATGCTTACACACATACGTCTTTCTCTCTCTCTCTCTCTCTCTCTCTCTCTCTCTCTCTCTCTCTCTCTCTCTCTCTCTCTCTCTCACTCTCTCTCTCTCTCTCTCTCTCTCTCGCTTTATATATATATATATATATATATATATATATATATATATATATATATATATATATATATATATATATATTACTTGATATATTTTTTTAGTATTAATTTCCATACAATTAAGAATTTGGAATTCCATGAATATTCATTAATGATTAATTTTTCCAATATAATGGCAAATTACTTTTTCAAGTTACCTTTGCCACAGATTAACTTTCTCTCTCTCTCTCTCTCTCTCTCTCTCTCTCTCTCTTTTAAGACCTGCCGCCTTAATGTTAACAAATGTAGCGTCCTTTGTCATCGTCGTTGCATGCAAGAGGAACACGAAATGCTTGAAGAAGTGTTGTAAAAGAAGTCCAATTCGTGAGAGTGCACCTGATGGGGTTGGTAATCCTGGCTGAAACTTATTCCTTACTTTTGGAATGCAAGACAAATTTTCCCGGATTTTCTTAGTGCTTTATATCCGCAAATGTTTGATCCTTTGGGGAAGTAAGTTTCTACTGCACCAGTGATAAACCAAGAAGCTGATTGTGTTTATTTCACTGAAATCTTGTAGCTGTGAAGATGCCATGTTTAGAGGATTGCCTTTTTCATGACTAGCATGAAATTATTATTGGTATACTTCGAGCAGTTGGTCAAGATTATGTTGGGACTTTGTGGGATTTTCAAAAATTTATTATTTCATTGTGCAGTTGAATACAGCTACATGTTTATCCAACTGAAAGTTCGTATTTCCTATTCAATGTTCCAGAAAAGGTGACCACTTTTAAAGAATTATATTAAGGCTTCTGTTATTTTTGCCAGTAATTATATCTTGATTTAATACTTTTAAGCACAATTGTATCATTAAATATCATTTGTTGATTGATGCAGGGAAAACTTGTAGGCCTACTGATCACTAGGATCTATAGCATAAAACGGCATTGAAATGGTTATGAAATATAAATTCTTATGGTGAAAGCAGCTTTGTCTTGGTATCTTGTTACACTAATAATTATTTGTTGCTTTTTCGAATGCACTGTGTCAAAAACAATATTTTTGAATGCATTTCGTTTTTGGTGTATGTAGGAATATTTTTCCACACGGTTTCATTCTATGTCGTTTTGATAATTGTTTCATTATCCATCCTCGGTAAAGATAAAGAAGCTCTTATTTTTTAAATGTCTGGTACCAACATGACGGAAAAACCTCAAATCAGAAAAAGAAAGCGGAAGCGAAAAGGGGTAGTCAATCTACCTCCTAGAGTATAGAAGGTATACTGTAGTTAGAAAGGCTGTGGTGGAAGAGATTTCAAAGTATATTCAATAAAAAAAGATACAGCGCCCAAGGTCTACAATCCCTTAATATTAATTCCCATTGAGTAAATTGAAAAGAATTCATCTTAAGGGTGTTATAAGATTATGTAAGGGGACGGAGTACTATATCATACATTTCAGCAAGGCCGTGGTCGAAATGGTGTCTATAGTAGGAGTCCCTACAGTGATCGATATCGGACCTCAGGGGGTTGTGAGTCTTAAGAGTGTTGATAAATGATGGGGTGTCAAAGGTGGTCGACAACTGCTTTGGCCGACTAAACATGAGCCAATTCTTATAAAAAACAGAGATGCATGAAATTATGCAATAAAATTTACCATATTTATACAAATTTAAACAAGTTTTAGCCCTGCAAAGGTAGTGTTAACAGAAGGAAAGACAAAATTTTCAACAGCGTAGTAAACTAAAAGGAAGATCTCGACAGGGAGGGAAATGAAATGAATACATGGATGGATTTAGCGCAAGATTGAGGGGGCTGGAGACGTCTTTTCGAGAGGTCATGGGTCAATGAGAACCCCAATGACCAGTGGAGTAGTAGTAGTAGTCAAGTACAACTAAAGTTTGCCAGTCATCATATCAATACCCTAGCTGCTGGTCATCAAACATCCTTCCCAGTAATGATTTCAATGAATTCAAGAAAAGGCTTTAAAGTCATGTAATGTGTTTGATATTACCTATGATATTTTTGTAGCTAATTTCTCTCATTATTTTCATTGTCATTATTATTTTCATTATTTTCCGCAAATATATGCGTAAAATATGGAAAGCGGTAGAGATTGAAGAAATAATAATAAAACGTGGAAGTGAGATTAATATATACAAGAAAAAAACTATGAAAGATAGGGCGAAGAAGTTTAAACCCTAATCACATAAGCATTTTTCTTATATCTTTACCGTTCATTAATAACTACATATTTATTTAATTATTATCTATACGTATTTCCCCGAGGCTTGATTAGGGATCAAGGATTACCTGATGGGGACAGGTATCTTAAGATTTTTTTCCCGGTGTTGGGGAGCGGATGGTTCCCTTACTATTAGTAAAGACAGTTTTATAATGCTTTTAGAAATGTGTTACTGGTAATGCATTTTAAACCAAAAGCATTATTGAATTTTAGGCTATTTAGCTTGATTAAGTTTCACAATCTCCATTACTGGATTAGACTAGATAGTTGTACAAAGAGTAATTTGAGATTGAGTATGGCCAGCAGAAGATTCATGGGGATCTTAAAGAGAAAAAGTTTCAGTGACATATTTGGCGAAGGTACTTAATTTAGGTAAAGTAATATAACTTGGTGAACAACATTTGCCGCGGTCAAGTTAGTATACTTTGCACCATCAACTAGGAGAAATATTATTTGGGTAGATGAAAAAGGATATATAAGTCAGCAAAAGAGATAGTTGCACTAGATCCACAATTTTAGGCATCCAGGACCTAACCCGGACCGGATTCTATGGAGATCAAAACCCGGAGGATAGTGTTGCACTATCAGCGGTAAATTATTGTCAATCTTTTTGGAAAAGTAATTGTTGATTTTCTGAGCAAAGGGAACAAAATTGGATGCAACGAACTTTAGTCTACAAGGCCTAATGCAAGAATCTATCAAATCCCTTAAGAGATATGAAGGATGGCACCAAGAGATTAACTAATTTACCTCATAGAAGAGAATTCAGAGGACTAACACTTGGCATTAGGGAGGGAGAAGATGCTTGACTTCCCTTAAAAAGAAATATTGATAGTTTATATAATAAAACTTGAGGAAGGTTGCCAGAAACAAGTATAAACCTAGGTACAAAGAGAGTGACTGATGTTGCCTGTTATTAGAATGTCAAAATCGTTTACTAATGTTGGTGTGACACCAAAAGATTTTACATTCTATATACATGAAATATAAGCCTAATCAACACCGCTTAACATGGTATTTGGAACGAATGTTGACTTATCAACAATGAATGAATAAAAATTAAACAATCAATAAAAAAAATTTACCAATAAAAGTAGTGGAACATACAATAAAAAGTTAGTGCAGTGTGACCTTTTGTCTAAGCTGTTAAATACCTTTGAGATACAGTAATACCCCGGAAATAGAACATAATTGATTTCCAAATGCCATGTGAACATCGCTTTGTTCGATTATTTAATGAATTATCCCCATACGTATTGATGTAAACGACATTATCCGATTCAACATAAAATAATTTCGTGTTACGACGCATTTTTAAACTAATTGTACAATACTTAAATGCGAAAAATCCTACAAAAATACATTCATTAAATGAAAAAATGGAAATAGCGGAAACAAATTAAGATTAAAATTCACATTACCTATAGTGAATAGAGTTTATGTGTTATCTGGATGACGATAAGGATAATGCTGAGAAGTTGACGGGGGACCAGAGTACAGAGCTCAATACTGAGGAACTTACAGACTTTCAAGAGGAGCAATAATAGATGGTTGCCGTAACTCGTAGTATGGAAGTGATGATGCTCCCGGTTCAACGAATAATGAAATATGCGTAAAATGAGGAGAGTACCAGAATTTAGCACAATAATCACTCGGAAAAAAGTAATAGCAATCTACTTCTCAAGCATCATAATGATAATGCTATGTTATTTATGATACATCCTAAAACGAACAATTTTGAATTGTTTTATATTCAGATAAAGCTCCATTGCCCCTTGCTGGAAAAAAAAAGATCTTTTTATCGCTCGGCTCTCTGGGCATTTGTTTTTAGGAATATTTTTATGATCACCAAATTGTTCGTGTCCAGAGGCATTAAATTTTCTGCTAAAAGTAATGGTAAAAGATTATCTATTGTTCTACATAGAAAGCAACATCCAGGATCACCGGTGGGTAAGAGGTCAGGATCAGATGTTGCAACCTGAACAAAAAGTAAAATATGTTTAAAAAAGCAAGAAATAAATTAACCGAGATAAGATTGTAACTGCATGCTAAAGTTTACCTAATAACATCTAAAGAAGTCATATTCCTCCGAGATGCTAAAAGTAAAAAAAACAACAAAAAACATCTAAACTTAACTGAGATAAAAGTGAGTGACCTTTGAAGATCTTGCATAATATAAACAAGTCATAAGTATAATATGAGAGAACTGGAGTTAGATTTATAGCGAGTATTTATTAAAGCTTAGAATACATCATAAATACTATAAGTAAAAGCAACATAACATTGGTTATATATTGAAAGGATGAAAGAGTCACCTTTTTGCGGGGATGAAATTGACCAATCCATGCTTCAAGGAAGAACCATTTAATAGAAAGGAAGGAATATAAAAGGACACGGTCTGCTGATTTTTTTTTTCTTAATTGTTGGACCATATGAAAATGGCCCAGTGCTTTTCCAATCTTGTGATAGAAATATCATGGAGCTTTCAAAGTGAATCTTTTTGAGATCAAAAGAAAATGAAAGTGGGAGAATTAAGAGCATTGCAGTTGTACAGATAAAAGTTGGATCCAAGGGAAAACTAAACTCTGTGGCCTCTTCACTAAGAAAGTAAACTAATGATAAGGAAGACATAAAAGTGAAGGAAAGGCTTTGAAAACTTTAATAGCTAAGGTCGAGAAACGTTTCCAGTTAATAAATGTGAAATCTTTCTTTGGAATTCTCGAGTTCACTAATATTTGTATTTGTATAAGAAACTAAATTTGCCTTGCAAAATGAGAAATGAAAAGAAACGATATATATGTATATATATATATATATATATATATATATATATATATATATATATATATATATATGTGTGTGTGTGTGTGTGTGTGTGTGTGTGTGTACAGTATATATATAGAATTAGAATTAGAGTTTAGTGAAAGATTGAAAAAAGAAAATTGGACAATGGCTAGGTTAAGTAAAATTGGGAAATCAAATCGCCTAAAATTGCAAATAAAAATCAGACTATTTATCAGTTTAGTGAGATTGGTATTACTCTATGGACATGAGTCATGGTATGACAATGAAATAATCTCCAATAGATTTAGTAGATTTGAGAATAATGCCCTCAGAAGGATATTGGGAGTTAAGTGGCAGGACAGGATTTGAAAGGAAACTATAAGAGAGATTACTTGAGTGCCATATGTGGATGAGATCATGATGAGGGGTTGATGGAGATTGTTTGGGCATGCTCTTTGCACTCCCCAAGAGAGATTAGTTCACCAAATGTTCAACTGGGCTCCACAAGGCACTAGAAGAATTGGAGGACCCAGCCCTACATGGCTAAGGACTATAAAGCGCAAAGTAGGAGATGATGAATGGAGAAGTAGTGAATTAAAAGTTCAAGACAGAGACGACTGGCGAAATCTAACCGAGGCCCTTTGCGTCAATAGGCATACGAGGAGATTATGATGATTATATATATATATATATATATATATATATATATATATATATATATATATATATATATATATACATATATATACACACACAAACAAAAGCATACATACACCAAACCATTTTTGTAACAGGTGAATGCTTCAGAACAATATTACACACCTGTTACTGTTACCTCAATATTCAAGTGACTAACCAGGGATGAAGCTCTTGTTATCTCCGCCAAGGAGGTTATGCGATCGAGTCCGGTCATTACCTCCGCCAAGCCGGTCATATTTTCCAGTCGGTTTGTTCATTTATTATTCTGTCTGTGTGTCTGTGAACAGGATTACGTCGAAACTTCTCAACGGGTTTTGACAAAACATTGACCACTGATAGATTTTAGGTCATGAGTAACCCCATTAAATTTTGAAGATGATCTGGATCCGGATCCAGATTTGCAATTTTTTACAATTTTACAGAGTACGTCAAAACAAATTGACGGATTTGACGAAATTTTCACCACAGATATGTCTATTGTCATGAATGACCCCATTAAATCTTTTAAATGATCTGGATACGAATCAGGATTTGCGTTTTCCACCATTTTAAAGATAACGTCGAAACAAATTGTCAGATTTCGACGAAAGTTTCACCACAGATAGATCTAAGGTCACGAATCACCCCATTGAATTTTGGAGATGATCTGGATCTGGATACTATTTAAAAAAACGTAAAGACAAATTAACGGGTTTTGACAAAATTGTCACCACAGATAGATTATAGGCCATAGACGACTCCAATAAATTTTGGTGATTATCCAGATCCAGATTCTGGATCAGGTTCAGCAGTCTGGATCAGATGCAAATTGAATGTCTTTTTTTATGTGTCGTTATCCTTTGGCGTAGGTAAAATGTTTTTTTTATTTATCTGTCTCTGTGTGTGTCTGTGACAGGATTACTTCTAAACTACTCGAACGATTTTGACGAAGTTTTAACCACAAGTAGATCTTAGGTCATGGACGACCCCATAAAATTTCGGAGATGATCCGGATTCTAGGTCTGGATTTGCATTTTTCGCCATTTCTGTGGACAGTATTCCGTCAAAACTACTTAGGATTTTGACGAGACTTTATCCACAGCACGATTAGATTTTGAAAAGGATCTGGCTCCAGATCCGGATTCTAGTCTATTTATTCATGTTTGTGTGTATGTGGACAGGATAACGTCAAAACTACCAGACTGATTTTAACAAAATTTTCACCACAGATAGATCTTAGGTTATAGTCGACCCCATTAAATTTTGGAGATGATCCGGATCCGGATCCAGGTCCAGATTTGCAATTTTTCATAATTTTAAAGATTACGCCAAGTAAATTGACGGAATTTGACGAAATATTCACCACAGATAGATCTTAGGTCTTAAACGACCCCATTAAGTTTTGGAGGTGATCCGGTTCCGGATCCGGATTCTAGTTTATTTATTCATTTATTTGTCTGCGTGTCTGTGGACAGGATTACGTCAAAAGTACATGACTGATTTTGACGAAATTTTCACCCCAGATAGTTTTCAGGTCATGGTCGACATCATTAGATTTTGGAGATGATCCGGATCCGGATCTGGATTTGCATTTTTCGCCATATTAAAGATAACATCAAAACTACTCGACATCATTACATTTTGGAGATGATCCGGATTCTAGATCTGGATTTGCCTTTTTTGCCATTTCAAAGATTACGAAATTTCCAACACAAATAGATCTTAAGTCATGAACTACTCTATTAACCTTTGCCAGAGGTCAGAAATCTCTGATTCCTCCTGTTTTGGAATACTTTCACATGGTCGTTGTATATATCAAACAGAAGGCTTATAAGGAGTGCATTGAACACCACCCTCTTGAGGATACTGTGCCATTCAGCTCTACCTTACATATATATATATATATATATATATATATATATATATATATATATATATATATATATATATATATATATATACAAATATATATATATATATATATATATATATATATACAAATATATATATATATATATATATATATATATATATATATATATATATATATATATATATAGAATATCAGAGAGTTTTTATTCCAGAAAT
>NC_090764.1:30831145-30851145 GCF_036898095.1 Palaemon carinicauda
GCAACCAGTTTACTTATTTTGTTGTACTGCAAAAGTAACTGTGCACTTCTTACTCCATGCAACCGTTGCTGTTATTCTTTAAACTATGAGTTACCACTATCTTCACTATGAAATAAATAGGATCTGTAGCTAAGGCTGTTTTCGGGTATAATAACAAAATCTAAAACCTTTGTTACATGCCGGAAACAACGAATAAAGGAAATATTGTATCACAACTTTATTTTTTTCATTTATTTTTTTTTTTATTATTAAAGTAGATTGATTGATAGGGATATGGCAGTTTATAGTTCTAAGTTTTCATCCAGGAGTCAATGCTTATAGAATATTTTTTACCCATTCTACTTGATTATTGTTATTATTATTATTATTATTATTATTATTATTATTATTATTATTATTATTATTACTATTATTATTATTATTATTATTATTATTATTATTTCAATGTTGCGTTTCCCTTTTAATAGCTCCATCTTGACATCCCCTCACCCTGCAGACGAGCATTTATGAATGTACAGTTATTACAATGTCATTCCACTGAACGCGAACATTTGTTTTCCTCCCTTACAAGTAATAATCTACAATTGTTTGTACTTTTACTACCACAAGACACACGATTGTTCAAAATAATCCACTGGCCAGTTTATTCCTTGTCAAATTTAACACCCAAGTAGTCAACATTACCAGGGCTCTAGAAAGTGTGAACAATTTCAGTAGATATTTACTCAAAGATTAGGTTGCAAATGATGAGTTGCTAATCGAGTTATGTATATTTATTTTCCTGACTTTATTTTCAATATAGTGAACAAATCTTGAAGATAATTATTAATAACTTTGAGATGCATGGTAATCCAGTAGATATTGCGACTCTTTTAGATGGAAAGCTCAGTATAACAGTAAATTGAGCAAGTCTGGTGTTTGACGGGGATACTTTATAAATGTCTTGGAGATATTGTTTATATGGTTAATACAGCTTTTCTATAATTGTATCTTATTCAAAAACTTTATACACTTATGAAACTATTTATTAAGATTATCGTGATAGATGTTATTGTTATTGATATATTGCTTAATGTACTACTACCATTCTTGATAAGGGTAACCCAAAGCAATTGGACTGACCAGAATCTGTAGTGTAGATAATTTTCATTTCACCGTAGGGTGTCAGAGTGGTTTCCTATCTAATTGATATTTTATAAAATATTTTTGTTCTTATTACTTTTTTTCCTGTTTTGCAGGATTCCGTTTATAGGTGTATCATCCATAAATGTTTTTCGGAGCCACTGTGCGCTTTTTCATTTCATAATTTTCTTAGGCTCCGGCTTATGCCAGCACTAGGTTGAATGGCCCTTTAAACATTGTTTAGAAATGGGAAAATTAGTTAATCAATCTCTCTCTCTCTCTCTCTCTCTCTCTCTCTCTCTCTCTCTCTCTCTCTCTCTCTCTCTCTTTTCACCCGATAATTTTTTTCACTCTAATCAGACGAACAGTGTACCGCAGGGGCTATTATTACCAGGACAAGTTAGTTACTATTACAATGGTATAATTTTTAATTTCTCTCTTGTTAATGAAGTGCGAACAACATTATTAAATGTTCTGTTGACAACTTGCCTAACTAATTAAAAATAGTGGTTGTCATTGTACCCAATGATGAAAAAGTTGTTATTTAGTTTCATTTGTTAATATAATTCTAGATGAACACAATTATTTTATAATTAACATTAATATAGAATGTGTAGCTTCGTTTCTAGCTAATATAGTACCAAGTCAAATTTGAAAAATATCTTGGAAATGTGAGTTACGTTTTTGTATTTTATAAATGGAAACTAATAAGTCTTTCAATATCCAAACTATAATTTAATTTGAAATAAAATATAAAAAAGTAAGAATTAAATACAAAGTTTCTAGTCTCAATGCCCTAATGTTCTTTTAAGATAATAATCCTTAGAAAAAAAAAAAACATATCTTCAATGGTATTATATCGAGATATTCATAATTATTTTACATATAATCTTACTTTTTCGAAATTGTTGTATATGTAGTCTATATCGTCATTTGATTTTTAATAAGAAACCCTTTTCTTCTTTTTACTGGAATTATGTAGGTTAAGATTTTTTACTTGACCTCCATCAAATCATGGAAGTTGTTAGTACACTAGGCATTAGAAGTAATGTTTATTATCAACAGGCAATTAGAAAACAATTCGAATCCAATTTTTGTGAATTGTATTTATCTAAAGCTTGTAAGCTTGATAATAGAAGGAACATTTTTGGTTTATTATTGGAAAAGCGTAACCCCCTTGTTATGCTTGTTTTAGAAATCTGTTAATTGGTAATGTAACATCCTATGATTTACTAAAGAGCTGACTTCCGATTGTTACCTATTTAGTCTGTTCTTTGAGAGTAAATATCACTCAAATATCAAATACAAGATAAATTCAGCTTTGACGTCATTAAAAGAGGAATTACGTCATACAGGTTAGGTGTGAACCACTTTTGGCTCTTTTCCTTATCACTATTAGGTATTTGTATAAATGGAAGTTATGTTGTTCAATAATAGTGCTAGGGTAATGTATGTTTATATGGTATTAATTTCATTTAGTCTCCTATATGTGTATTATGTTGCAGAAGCATTCATTAACCTTAAACAAAAAAGGTTATTCAATAATCTTTTAAAATCCTTGCAATTTGCAATGACGTAAATGGGCCCTATCTGATTCACCCCACTTCTTCCTCTTCTGTCGGAGGAGATGGAATGGAAAGGATTATTGCGATGCTTCAAACAAATGAGCCCATTCATTTTCAGACCTAGGTCCTTCTCCATAGGGAGGGATGATTTACCTTAGGGTGGCCAGAAAGATTTTATGATACTTGAAGGAATAAAATATAACCTTAGGTACGTTATTCATTGATGTCATTAGTTATGTTGTCACTTACATATTTACACACACAGTATGTACATATACATTCATACACACATACATATATATGTATGTATATATTCTATGTTTATATGCACACAGATATATATATATATATATATATATATATATATATATATATATATATATATATATATATATATAAATGACAAATTTTGCATATTTGGACGTGTTTTTCATATTAAAGTAAACCGTATATTTTAATACATTAATTTCTGGATTCTCTTATCGACCTCGGGATTAGAGCCGCAAAGCGGAACCACTTAAAGACAATAGCATCTGACCGGCCTGGAATCGACCCATGGTCCAGGAAAGCTATATGACAGATGACTGGGCACTCAGATATATATATATATATATATGTATATATATATATATATATATATATATGTGTGTGTGTGTGTGTATGTATGTATGTATGTATATATATACATATATATATATATATATATATATATATATATATACTGTATATATATTATATATATACATACATACATACATACATATATATATATATATATATATATATATATATATATATATATATATATATATATATATATCTTTTTTTATTCACGCACTTCTTTACCGAGATAGCAGATCTTGTCATGTCATTGAAATGCTTTGTTAGTTTTGTGGATATACTGGATGAACTTCAAAACAATTCACTAATTGTCCACAAACAAGTCTTCATATTATTTTTGGTGTGGTGTCAGCTTATAATAAAAATGGGAGCCTTTGCGTGCTCCTCAAATCTCATCGATTTCGCAGGGTTATGGCACATTGTTCAGTTGACAAAATGGTTCTGGGACACTCGTTTTAGTCCTATTGATGAAAAAGCCCGGAGCTGTGGAAGATGGAGTTATGATGATCAATGAATACCCGCGATATAACATGATGTAGCTCAAAACTGATCTGGCGCTATAGTAGTACTGTAGCATTTTTGCAATCGTTTGACTAATTTTAGATACCATGGTTCGTAAACGATGTTGTAGGTTTTAGAGAAATATTCGGAATTTTACGGTCTCCCGGGAAAGGTTACTATTATTTATCAGTTACATTTAGTCCATTTGTCTTTAGTTTAATGTTCAAGACTCATTTTGCAATTTGTTAACTTTAGCATTTGCTTTTAAACTTCAGCCATTTTGTATAGAAATTCGATCCTGTATAAACATTAAGCATTTGGTAACAACACTTTTCAAATGGTGAAAACAGTTTAGCTAACTATGATAAATAGAAGATAGACAGAGATGATAAGAACGGAATATGCAATAGAAGACGAAATATCATTGGTAGGAGAAAAGATTAATGTGGTAGAATCATTTAAATATTTAGGATTTATGATTTCCAATACAGTGTATTTAGAATTAGAATTTAGTGAAAGATTGAAAAAAGCAAATAGTACAATGGCTAGGTTAAGTAAGATTTGGAAATCAAATTGCCTGAAATTACATATAAAAATCAGGCTATATATCAGTTTAGTGAGATCAGGCAGCCGGTCGGGACTACGGTCCACCCCAAAGCCAAAGCAAAGTCCTTCAAAAGAAGGCAACCGTGTTACCCCATACGAATGGGAAAAAAACACGCTAATAGAAGAAGTGTTACTCTATGGACACGAGTCATGGTATGACAATGAAACAATCTCCAATAGATTTAGTAGATTTGAAAACAAAGCCCTCAGAAGATTATTGGCAGTTACATGGCAGGACATGAGATATGAAACTTTACGAGAGATTACTCTAGTGCCGTATGTGGATGAGATCATGATGAGTACATGGAAATGGTTTTGGGATTAGTACACCAAATGTTCAGCTAGGCTCCAGAAGAGTTGGAAGGCCCAGGCGTACATGGCTGAGAATCATTAAGTGCGAAGTAGGAGATGATGAATGGAGAAGTATTGATTTAAAAGCTTAAGATAGAGACGACTGGAGAAATCTAACCGAGGCCCTTTGCGTCAATAGGCGTAGGAGGAGTTGATGATGAATTATGACTTAACGTCAAAAGAAAATGACCAATTTAATTTGGAAAAGCCAATTTTCTTATTTAAGCTATGAATAACATTTCCATTGGTCGTGGCAAAGATAAGGAAAGTGAAAATTACTAACTTTTAATCAACTAATTTCAAATGCAATTACATGAACAAATACACAAAGCCTCTTTTTTTTTAATCATTATCATGATCGAAAACGTATCTTTATCGATGGTTTATAAATGAAAATACATAGATTAGTTGAATAACTAAGGCAAGTATTCTCGTTGGATGCACTTAGCCAGGTAAGTGTTATAGTGATTGTAGTTTCAATAAAAAATCTTTTGCATAATATGAAAGAGTACATTTTTAACCCAATGTAATAGCACATACCTTTAACTCCTAAAGAGCTCTACTGCCTTGGACTGCATTAGCGGGGCTGGGGAAGGGTTACTGTGCGAGATGGTTGTTAGGTGCTAACAGAGAGGCGAGGTGAATGCAAGTAACCTTTATTCAACAGATAACGAACTTATATACAAGCAGCTGAGAGCAAAAATGTCACAAAAATTCAAACAAACTAAAACATACGATGGTAAGTTAAGTAAGTTGTTCTATTATCAGTGAGGAAGAGAGCTAGAGATAAAAAAGCAATAGCATTATGTTTGTTGAGCGTATACGAAACACGGATGGTACTGTGCACTATCCTGCTGCTTTGTTTAGAAACGGTTTCAAATGTGTTTCATAAATAGAGATTCCGTTTTCAACTGTGTTTAAGAATGGAGAATAAGGAAGAAGATATTTGATATGAAGATCGGAGAAATGCCTCTGTACATCTTCGTCTCCCAAAATAGCTTTCATTGATGTTATGAAATGTTATGTTTCCTATGTTACAGTATTCATACGAGTTTCACAATACAAAAACTCTACTCTTTCAGAAATGGCAGCAATAATTGTTATTTTACGGTATCTCTGACCACCCACGATCTTATCCAAGTGTTCTCCTACTCGACTTCTACCAAATGTCAGTTTTGTCCATATAGATTGAAGGCCATCTCGTGTATGTATATTCGGTGGTTTTGTAATCCAGTTTTGATCATCCATACATTGAGCAAATAGACTTCTGGATTCCTTAACTTCAGTCATTACGTCATGTCTTGAGAGTTAGTAACAGTGTTAATATTGGAAAGTTTGATCTTTATTGCAAAATTTGCCATCTTTCATCCTTTATTTGTCTCTGCGTAAGTTGTAGACAGTCTTGAATTAGCATTAAGATTATCCATATACTGGTTCTCTGTGATGTTTCTTCGCCCTCCTGTATGAATTGCCTCCACGTGTCGAGCCCGTTGAAAATTTCGAACTGTGCCTTTAGCTGTAAATGTGTTTACTCTAAGAGCTTTCACTACTCCTACAAAATCTAGTCCTTGATTGTAGATTTCAACTACTCGTGAACAATCTTCATTGGAATTAAACCTACGTTGTCTAGGTCCGTCGTCCATTTTTAGATAGGTTATGCTTTACTATTCTTTGCCATCACGCAACCTTCCAATTTGCCTGTTATGCGTAGGGAATATCTTATTAATAAGCATATGATGTCTGAAAACACTACTCTGAGCAGGGGTCATTATCATTATCATATTGCCATACTTTATTTTAATCATATTATAACATTTTACAATTTGTCGATTTTTTTTAAGTTTGTCATTCGGTTATTCGAATGTCAATATTTCATTTTCATCTGTTAACAATAATTAGAGAATTGTTTAAAACTTACGATGAAATGACAACTGTAATTGCTGAAGTGTCATACAGGTAACGGGATGTCATTATCACACTATCGACAACCACCCGAAAAGTATCCAAACCAAATAAAATGTATAAAGCAATTAAACAAATTTCAAAGCATATTAGGAAACTTAAAACATTAATTTCAGAATGATGAATTTATCGTTTAATCTAATAGACATTTGTTCCAATTTCTTTTCTATTTTACTCTATAAGGTCCTTTTATTCAAGGGAATATAGCCTGGTAAGATAATAGTCTTAACTTGTTCGTTATGATTTTTTCGTATTTTGAATAACAATTATGATGATACTAGTAATAATAAACAGCATGTCGACAAATTATTTAAGAGAAATATCAAAAGTTGTACGACAGGCCCAATTTTCGCATGTAACCGTTTGCAAAAAGGTTGATTTGATTAGATTTGTGTTCAAGTTTGCTTTTCTGTTACGTGAAAGTTACAATGGTGCAGCTTTAAATCTATTTACTGTAGACTTGATTCATATATTGATTACACGATGCGGCCGATAGTAGTTTCGAGATCTAGTAATCTAAATCACTAATGCGTGATGATATTATGACTGTCATGGTCATTTATTACGAAAGATAATAAAAAATTGCTAAACTTCTTCAATTCTGTATTTCAATCCATTGAATTTTCAAATGGATCAATATTATAGGAATATAAAGAAAAAAATGACAAGTCAGAGCAATTTTGGTTGTATTTAAATATTTTTTTAAATATTGTGTACTCTTACATTTCATGAATCCATTTGGTTTTGAATATAATATATTTTTTTTTATATTTTTAGTGGTTCCGAACAATATGCTATCGAATTTAACTGATATATATGTTAGCTAGTAAAGGATAACAGCGTTTATGTGAAATTTATTGGGAATCCAGACAATTATCAGAAGTGGATAAAAAAGTTCCTGTGGGTATGGCAATTGCCAAAGCATGCTCTCTTTGTGCGCATTTTAAGGGTGTAGATTATTCTTCTTAAAAATCAAAAGTTTTTGAAGGTTGATTGCAAGGTTGACCTCATACCATATCTTCAATTTCGTCTATAAAGGCGCAGGTGTAATTAAACCTTCTCCGCTCGTGTATCATGGATACTTCTATTTCGCAGTGCCTACTACCTCCCTATCGATTATCCTTTACTGTTGAATGCTCTCTCTCTCTCTCTCTCTCTCTCTCTCTCTCTCTCTCTCTCTCTCTCTCTCTCTGCTTTGGTCCTTCCAAAGTTTAAAAGATGCAAAATAGTGCGGTTCATGTGGTGGTTATAGATTTTGCATCTCGTAGCTCCTAAGAGTTTTTGAAAAGAGCCGAGAAAGAGTCCTTTCATTTGTGTTTGGTCAAAGGCGTCGTTGGCGCGTGTCTGCCTCATTCAGAAGAGACCAGTTGGGTTCCAGTTGCTTTTTCCTTTGTTGCCAATTGCTTTTGTTTCGAAGTCGAATCCCAAAAAAATCATGGGCCAGAAACAGATATTTCACATGGCAAACACACACACGACTAAGTTCTACAATCAAATTTCATTCTACTGGCGTATGACAAATATAATGAATAATTTTTCAATGACTCATTGCTTGTTCCGTGATTGTTATCTATTTTGTTAATCTTTTTAATTACGTATGAGAAAAAAAAAAACCTTATGAAATACAGGTAGATGCAGGTTCAAACACACACACACACACACACACACACACATATATATATATATATATATATATATATATATATATATATATATATATATATATATATATGTATATATATACATGTGTATGCATGTTTATTTACGTGTATTTGTGTGTTTTTGCTCGATTATAATAAAAACATATTAATGATTTCATGTAACAACTTAGCTTTCTCAGTATGGAGGAAACTAATTCCTCCTAATACATACTCATGACAGTTATCCACATCCAGACACATTCGGAGAAACAGCTCAATCTTGTCGATCTCCAATGTTGACAACGGAATTAAGGGTTAAGAATATGAAGTTACCTGTTTGGAACTCAACCTCTGCAATCGATGAGGGGTTGTGCCACTACAATGAGAAGTCCTGGATAAGGTCGACCATATGCAAGTGATAATCATTACGTGCAAAGTTGTGAGGGCCGTTCATAGCAGATTGTATCATTTGCTGGTGTCTCAGTTTTCTGTCCTGTCTTTGGTAAACATGGCAATGTACAGTAAATGTAACTTTGGTCATTGGCAGGTTGAAATATCTAAATTCTTTTGCTGGCTATTTTCTTCAGCTTCTCTAACATTTATAGGCTGAAAATAGATATCAATCAAGAGCAGTCAAGGTTCCTCGCTGGGCAATGACCAGCATTTTAGCATATTCCTTTGTTGATTTCCTGTAATTCTGCTAACCTTCAGCCTAACAGAATGTATCATCATAGTCATCTTGCTCTAATCCATGTAAGATATAGAAAGGTATGTGTGACTGTTACATCAATTTTTGACCAACGTATTGTAATACATAAAAAGAAATGGAATTAGAGCCTCTATTCCCTGAAGTTTTGTGTTCACATCTGCAGACAGTGGTAATCTCTTAGGCTAGCCATCCCAGAGTCGTAGTCTGTATTATATCTGGGCGGGACACTGCATCTCACATTCTTTCTCGAATTGTCCTCTTCCCAGTACTTTGGCAGGAATCACGCTTTTAATAGAGATACCCTAAAACATCCTAACATTTATAATATTACTATTCATGGTTGATTCTATTAAGAGAAATAGTGTTGGTGCAATCTTTGCTGTAGGTAATCGAGTGGTTAGGGTTACTGATACAGTGGTCACGGTCATCATTAGAAATGGAGAGAGAAATTATTATCTTGGAACAGCTTGGGAGGTCATTACACAGATATTCATGCTCTTATCTGCAGGGGTTGTTGCCTCTCTTTTTGGAAAGCTTAATTTTCAAAGACACTCTTTGATGAGCCATGATTTTATTTCAAAATGCATGAAGAGGTGACTGAACGACTTGGTTCCGGGAGCAGAGTATCTTCAAGTAATGACTTACATATCAATTGAAGATCTACAAGACAGCCAAATAGAATAATGTTTTCAATAAAGCTATTGTCATTTCAAAAGGGAAAGACGACGATTTGATTTATAAGGGAATCGTCAATTATTTAATTCATAGTGATCTAATTCAAGAACACAAATCAGGGCATAAGAAATAAATGAATGCATAAAGAATAATGCAATAATGAAATAGAGAAATAAAATTGAGAGGTAAAGTATTTGGTTAAAACAATCTACTCATCCATACCAAAGTTATGAGACTTCCGGAGATAAAAGACATGTAATTACCAAAATACCAAAAGCATTCATGCTTAGAATTTGTTTAATGCTCAGATCAATATATATAGGCTATTATAAAAATGGAAATAACAATTAAAATGACAAAATGCTTTCGTGCACTCTTTACCCAGTTGTTTGCAAATCAGCAGTTAACATGACCAAGATAGCAGACGTCAAATCAAGTGAGAGGTAAAAATATGTGGAAATATTCTAGAACAGCTGCCAGAAGATGCAATAAATCAAGAGAGATATATAGGTATATTTACTATGCTGTATATTCTAGAACAGCTTCTAGAACATGCAATAAATCAAGAGAGATATATAGGTGTATTTACTATACTGATCTTAAAACCGCTACTGAAACCCTACCGAGAGATTTGGAGACAAACCTTGGGAGTTCATAGGCTTAAAAATACAATACTGCTTAGATGTAGTGATTAAGATTAAGAAAGAATTTCACCTATTTATTCTAACAATACACTGATTTCAGTCATATCACCAATAACAAAATCTTTTATTTATATTATGTTAAAGTTTTCAGACTTCCCTTAATGGCAGTGCAGCGTGTCAATGACTACGATTTAAGTTTTGGCACATTCACTTTGCCTTTGTTCCCCACGCATATGTAAACACAAGCATGCTCTAATTTTCTAAATGCAGACCTAAAGTCATAGTCCTATTGGCTGAGACCATATGGCGTGATGTACACCCTGCAGGTTACGTTCATTAAACTTGCAAAGATAGAGAAAAATGTATCCCGCATAGGTTATTTTCCCACTAATTGGTCAACTGTCCTAACAAACTACAAATTTTGAAAAAAAATTATACTCATAAGATATTTATGTCTATCTATTTATCTATTGAAACATATATATAATGTATATATATATATATATATATATATATATATATATATCACGAGCACACGTGATTTCAATGTAAATATCACCCACGAATGGTATTTAATACCGAATTCTATTTTGGGAATATACATCCACTTGGAATTCATTTTATGGTAACAGCTTCTGGCCGGGTGGAGATTCGAACCCCCACCTGTTCGGCTGGAAACCATGCCTGCAGTGACTCTACCGACTGAGCTATCAAGCCAGAAGCTGATACCACAAAATGAATTCCAAGTGGATGTATATTCCCAAGATAGAATTCGGTATTTAATGCCATTCGTGGGTGATATTTACATTGATTGAAATCACGTGTGCTTGTGATATATATTCATTTAAAATAACCACGTGTTGCAAACTTACGATTCAGCTATCATGGTGGAGATGGGTTTATTTCAAGTGTATGAACAGATTCCTGAATTCGACAGGAATATGTACAGGGACTTGTCATAAACTTTTTATCTCTCTTGATAGCTCAGTCGGTAGAGTCACTGCAGGCATGGTTTCCAGCCGAACAGGTAGGGGTTCGAATCTCCACCCGGCCAGAAACTGTTACCATAAAATGAATTCCAAGTGGATATATATTCCCAAGATAGAATTCGGTATTAAATGCCATTCGTGGGTGAGATATATATATATATATATATATATATATATATATATATATATATATATATATATATATATATATAAGTATGTATATATCAATCTGTGTAATGATTTAAAATTATAGAATTTAATTTCACAAAAATCCCAAGAAAATATTGTTTAAAGCAAAATTTATTTTCCGTGTTTGTATTCAAATAGCAACATAAAATGGATCCAAAAGATACATTGCTGGCTGTTTCAACTTTATAGCACGGCATTTTGAGTTAGTCTTATTGCTTTGCTATGTATTCTTACTTAAGAAGGTAGGGGAAGTGTTCTCTTTGCCATCTTTGGAGTGATATTTCCTCAATTGTCTTATGATTCTGATTTTTTCTATCATATTTCTCAATTTTGCTGATGCGAGTGTCACTGAAGCTTGAAAATGATGGAGAAAAGGCCTGTGTTTAAAAGGGACAAGACAGGAGACTGTTACATGTCGGTAGGATGTTCGACTATGTCGCTGTTCATTCCCTCAGGTTAGCTAGCAGTTGACAGCGTCCTTAGATTTGAATGTCAAAGTCAGAAGTGAAAGCCTTTAAAGTTGATATTTTCAGTGCAGTCTAAGCTTCTAGCAAAGGATATTGTAAAATCAGTAGTCTGGGAACATACATGAAATTGTGATAGAGAAACGTGTATGTAATTTAAAGCTGGATATGGAATATTATACAGATGTTCTTCTAAATACTTTTCATAAATATTGCTGGAGAGACGTTACCATTATTTTCTGTTTTTTTTTTTTTTATCTAATTTTGGTTATTTAACCTTATTCAGTGGTTTATATATACCATATTGTATTTCTTTAAGAAAAGATGATGAAATAAATATCTTTATTTCATTTCATAAGCAATTCGCTACCTTTAAAGGCAATGCCAGATGTAGCCTATTATCAAGTATTTGGACGATACTCTTAAACAATTTTTGTTGTTGTTAAAATATTAGGACCGCCGAAATCCGATCACACCTGGAAAAGAAGATATTTTATGAGTGTTAGAAGAAAGGATCTCAATCATGACGTAGCATTAATATCAGTTTCTAGAGATATATGTGTCTCATAATGTAATTTATGTTGGTGTCGGTGTTGAATTGGGGGTTTTACCATAATCGACTCAGCTTTGCGACCTAAGAAACATGGAATATGTTCCATAATATTCACATCTTCCTTATAGAGTTACCTATGAACTGAGAGCCCAATAAAGATAGACTAACCAATTGTCTTTTTTTCTGGACATCAGCTTCATTAGCTCTTATTTAACCTTTTGATTGTTCATTCTAGATTTTAGTTGAATTTAATAACACTTACATCTTCTTGCGTTTAAGATTAAAAATAACATCAGTATGACGCATTACTGTATATTAACACTTACTGCATCGTCTTTCAGGTATATAGGCAAGTCATATTTTAAGCGGAATAATATCTAATAGGAGACCAGGCAAGAAGGTTTAGGCTAGCTATAAACCCTCATTACAACAACTCACAGCTACTGTCTCTTGTAAATAAGAAATGGGATCTATTACATAGCTTCAAGCACTCTGATCATGAAGTTTGTGGCCAAGAATTTTATGGTGGTTTTAAAAAAAATAGAGTTCTTAACATTGCGCAAAATTTAGTGATCTATAATGCACATCAATGACTTTTTGTACAAAATTGAGAAGTAACATTGTTACCAATATACAATTTAATATAATATATCATATTTGTCCATCGCTGGCAAATTAATGACTATGTAAATAACACATCACATCACATCGTCAACTATGCTAACATCCTAACATACTGTACGTCATTCTGGACAAGTACTTAATGTGTAAGCAATTTTGATGGTAAATAATCAAATGTAAAAAGGTTAAAAGGGAACATACGGAGTATAATCGTTTCTTATGAGTAACCGCATTGTCTCGATCCTGGGTGTTCATATAAAGTCTTAAACTCATATTTTTAACAATCCTGAGAAGTCGTCTTACATTCAGCGCTTAGGATCAGTCACACAATTACATGAAGTTCTTTCGTTTAAGCTGTATTGAGTATAAAATGTCATGATAATTATAATTGTAAATGCATAGCAGTTTATTACCTCTTATTCTTCTTAAGAGGAAAATCATTACTTTCAAATAAAACATACCATTCTCTATAGGGTCATAGAATTGTAGATAAGAGATGAAGCTCGTATAGGGATGCCTCTCATATGCAAATTTTAATAGGCAAAGCATTGGTGTGAAATGCTAGTATTAATTCAGAGCCAGCGAATGTAAATGGAGTCCAAACATTTCTAACGTTTCTAATCCATTCAAAGTCGCTTGGTGCATTTCGAATAAACAAGGGAGGTCGACGCATTTAAGAGAAGAGCTGGAAAACACTGGCATTGTTTGGACTCTTTACAAAGAAAACGTGAAAAATGTACATAATAGTAATGGAACAGAAAATATTCCTACAGGAAGTAATATGACATCGTTAAAATATGTACAAAGTATAACAAGTAAATTCACTTAGTGAGAAAGACTTATTTTAAAGGTTTGGAATTCAATTTAGGCAAAATAACAAAATCAGACTATTACGAGGAGAAGGGAATTCTCGCATTTCTGTAATCTGTATAAAGCTCCAAAGAAACCAAAATTACCCTTTTTTGGTTTTTATTCTAATTAATCAATCGAAAAAATAGCTGTAAGTTTTGGATGCGATATTTACCTAAATGTCTTTTATATTCACAATAAAAGACCGCAAAGAACTTAAATACTACTACTACTACTACTACTACTACTACTACTACTACTACTACTACTACTAGCAATATTAGAAATAGGTGGGCTAGAATGTGGTTTTACAGGTAACGTTCCATCATATTTGCGTGGTGCAGTTATTTATTGCAGCCTTTGATAGCTTATGCTTAACAATAGAACGATTAATATGTTTTCCGTAATGAGTAAAATTACACATCAAAATGAATACTCTTTATTATATTTATTAACTAATCTTTTGATAATACTACGTTTTTCATGACTTTAATATTGCGATAATTAAAGCTAGCTTGTGCCTATCGGGAAAACCAGGAGCACATAGTTCTAGGTTTATTACAGAACAATATCGTACAACTGAACTAATATGAGGCCACATCCAATTTAATTTTTGCTTGTATTTCTATAATCAGTTTATATCCTTGAAAAGTATTGAAAGAAGGTTTTGCTCAGATATAGAACTTTGACCTGTAATCACATATATTTTAGTAACAATAGATTTATTTTTATAGTTTTATAGACTAATATGAATATACAGCTGCCGCACCACAGAATGAAAGGATGGTACTTTAACCTTTTCGAATTTTTGAGGAACGTATTATGTAGTCATTTTAACAATATTTTGATACAAAGAGAGAACCGGGAAACATTGCCGTAATTAGTACAGTGAATACTTAGCTTCCTGGAAAACCAAGCCATTCGGATTTTACTCAAATGAGTTAGGGCAGCATTCAGGGCAAAATGGAACAATTCCTGTTTTGTTGTTTTTTTTTTTTTTTTGCAAATAATCCAGGGATTTTGTGGTTTTTATTTATGATGACAGGAAACCGAACCAACCTCCCAATATAGATTGCATGAATTTTATCCTCAGTCTAAGTTTTTTTCATTTAATAACAAAAATAGCTTAACATTAATGCCGTTAGGGAGGGTGAAGCCATTGAGGTTGTTGCCGTGCAAATCGGTATCTTTAAAACCATGGTTAGAAAATTAATGATAAAAGTTGATAACATTTTATGCGAAAATATGTAAAAGAGTCTATAAACTGAATAAGAAAAATGAATCTCAGACAACTGTAAACATCGCTATAATCGAAGAGTGAATCTGGTCTTCTGTTCACGTAATTAGAATTGATAACTTCTCATCCTCTGCGAACGATAACCCATTAATTTCTTTCACCGAGACAAAGGAAGCATCGCAGTCTATAAACGAAAGTTTGGGTTTGAATGATCCTGGAAATCAAATAACTGATGTTTACTATTCGTTTCATAATCGTATAACTCATTAGATAGCTGTTATCTGTGCTTGGCATGACCTGTTTTTATTATTTTTTTTTAATACTCGTTTTATATACATAATTTCTATTTGAAGTTTTGTTAATAGTCCTATTCTGTTATGTATGATCGTTTTGATTGGTTTAGATCCATAACATTACTTGCAATAAATCATAAAGATATTTGCTTCTCATAAATAAACAACCAGCATGGTATATATATATATATATATATATATATATATATATATATATATACATATATATATATATATATATATACATATATATATGTATATATATATATATATATATATATATATATATATATATATATATATATATATATATATATATATATAGATTTTTATCCAAGTATGTCTGTGCACTTTCGCATGATCCTTTATGTATACAATCATTAGATAATGTATTTTTGTGATAAGAAAAATCCCAAGACACCTTTCAAAATATTTAACAGAACTCCATTGAGGTTTAAAAAGATTCGTTTAGATAGAAGTATTCCTTCTTTGAATTATGTTAAATTGTTAAAAGGAAACTTCAAAATTGATTTAGAAATAAGCGGATAACATTTTGCAAAGCCGAAAACTACCGTGCTTAAAAGATTTGGAATCGTCAATGCCAAGATGCGAAGGGATTGTCTGATAAGGTGGAGACATATCGTTTGATAAGAAAGAAGCGGCGAAACCCTGAAGAGGTTAATGGATGAGAAATAGGTTAGAGTTAAAGATGCAGAACTTGAAGTACATAAAGAATGTGTAAAATTCCAAGATGGGCTTATTGAGCTGAGAGGAACATATGTGGTTTTGGTAATGTGGGAGCAATGAATTAAGTAATGAGTAAGGGAATTTAGAAATAAGTTTGGTAAAGGAAGCAGTATTTATTTTTGGTGCTATAACAGGACAAGAAAAATCATGTGTATTAAAGCAAGATGATTGGCAAGAAGGCCAAGAGAAAGGTAAAAGTAAGAAAAAAAGATTATTAAAAAGGGTAGAGAGAGACAAAGTTAGCTATAGGTTAATCTTAAAAAAAGTAAATTCATATATCAAGGTTAATATAATCATTCTATATCAGAATACAAGAAACAAATCATGAAAAGATGTGTGAAGAATATGTGGTTTTAGGTGAACTGAATAAGCATTTAGAAAATTTGTTGAATGTGGAAGAGATAAAATATCGACAGTTAGACAGTTAGAGGAAGGTTAAGGAAATGCAGTCTAGTGAAAGTGCTTGGCAATGTTTAAAAGAAGAAAAACATGTGAGTAAAATAATGAAGATTTGAAGAATAATAGATCAGTATTAACATTTGAGAGTACTGATTATGGATGATGTTTGAGGGTTTAAGTGGTAGATCGCAGAATATGTAGCAGAATATTTGTGGCATCCAAAGTTTTAACCAATTCAATTTATGAAGGTGAATTGTCGACGTAAAACTCTACTTTTTAAAACTGAATAATTCATTTTGAATACAAATGAAAATATGGTTAAAATTTTATTGTAATTTGAAAACATATATGGTACGAAAAGAATTGGAAGGGTAAGAAATTCGGACATATACAGACGTGGTAAAAAGGCCATCATAAGTAAAAGGTTGGATTAGATCATTTTAAGGGGAATCAGTCATCTCACTGACCTGGATTTTGCTACGTAGGTGGTGAGTTGGAATTGAGGAAGATGTAGCTTGATAGATGAAATGAGAGCCATATAAACGAGAAATGGTCTGCTGTAGAATATTTTTATAATTCATACCTTCTATGAAATCAGGTCTCCTCAACTCTAAAATTAATTTTTCTTTGTGAGGATTAATACTAGCCATGGATTCAGAAGTTTTATTCCGGTTGTGACTAAACTGTGTAATGAATTTTCTACTCGTATAGTCGAAATAGCGGAACTTCAGAAGTTCAGACTTGAAGCTTGAGTTTTTTTTTTTTTTTTTTTTTGAGAAGTTTGAAATTTGTTTCGTTTCATTGTTTATCTGTTATTTATTTATTGTTGTTTTATTTTCATATTCTCTATTAGTTATTTTCAATTTGAAGTTTATGATGCAGGACTTATATCATTCTGCTTTGCCTAGTAGGATTGCAGCTTGATTTCATATGATAATTTTCTTGAGGATAAAACTTTCTGTCATTAAGGTTTTTTGTATTACGTTTGGTCACGTTATAGTGATGTACATCCAAGAAGCGAGTGACTACAAGACATCTGTGTTATTGAGGTTGGGGGATAGAGGTTGAAAGTTATGAATCGTAAGTCGTATCCCCTATTCAACATGCAGCGCTCATGGGATGGATAGTACAATCATTATCTTTTTTTTCATATGCTAATATCATCTGGAAGAAAAGTTTGAACAGAAAACATATATGCATATGTTATTATAAATATAGATGCACAGTATTGCTATGATCAGCAAAGCTGTACTAGTCCGAACCACCCATACTAATTTGGTTTGCTGTGAGCGATCGGATAAAAATCTTCCACCATCACCAATCAGCTCTGGTTAGCGTGGCGATAAAAACCGGACAAATATGAGATATGAATTGACATGTTTGAGGCTTATGTCATGCTGTGGACTGGAAACGGCTGTATTGGTTATTATTGATGTTTTATATACATATATATATATATATATATATATATATATATATATATATATATATACTGTACTGTATATATACTGTACTGTATATATACATATATATATATATATATATATATATATATATATATATATATATATGCCTGTATCTACGTTGTGTGTATACAGTAACGTCTAACATGATAAATTAATACAAATTAATAAGTTACTATAGAAATAGAATTATTTATAATTAAACTCACTTTACGTTTATGGAGTGTCGGGGTTGGCATAAGGGAGACGAGAAAAGAGGATGGCGGGGTTACTGTTTGGAAGGAGAATCTCGCTCCATGAGAATTTCTGTTGAAATATCGGGAGTTCTTTCTCTTGAACAACATTGACTATCACTTACTGAATCACTTAATTTACGCTGTTTGGACACTTTGGTCTTTTTTACACTCTTACCTTTAACTTTTATTATTAATCCTTATACAGACAACTATTTTTGTCTTTTCTTTTGAATCATATGAAAATATGACATCTTATTGTCATTACCTATATTTGCTGCTTGCCTTGCCAAAGCCTTATCTAGGTGATGTGTTTCTAAAATTTTTACAAGGTTTACACATCTTCAGCATCTTATTTCGCTTTGAATGCAAGGTTTGTCCCTCTGTCCCTCGTTCGTATCTGATGAAATCACTTCCCTAACCTCTTGTTGCTCCAATAGCTCACCGGTCATCAGCAGCTTTTTATGCTCATCTAGAAAATTTTTGATGCCATCCTTGTTCAGTTCTAACCTCATTGTCTTGCCCAAGGACACAATATCTTAGTCAACTACCTCCTTGATCGATTTTAATCCCTCAAAATTGCATTCAGAAATCATTCAGGTTACAGTTTCTGCCAAACAGAATTGATAGATCTACTGATGACCCCTTCCCAGGTTTTGGCAATCATTTTGACGCCGCTGATGAGGTGTAAACGTTTTTTGCAAAACTCTGGGAGGGTGAAGTTGGTCCCATGAGTGACCTGGAGGAATCTCTGGAATATTGCTTGCCTTTGTGCACAGCTTCTTAAAATTCCAGGTCACCTGCTGATCCATGGGGTGGAGTATTGGAATGATGTCGGGCAGCAGGAACTTTATTCCAATGAATTTAAACTCATCCCTTAAGTCATCTTCAAAGGCTAGAGCTGGAGTAGGAGCATTGTTTATAAGCAACAATGCCTAGGGTGGGAGGGTCTGCTGCATGAGGTGCTTTTTTACATCAGGACCAAAACTTCATTGACCCATTCCACAAGCAAGCCTTGTTGTTTGACCTCCACGTAATATTCAGTTTTTTTCTGCGCCTTGTACTTTTTAAAGGCTCAGAGATTCTTCGAGTGATGCCAGTAGAGGTCTTTCATGGCTTTGTTACCTGGAATTGCATTTGCTTGTGCTGTAAAGGTCATCATGGTACTTTTTTCTAAAACAGATCGGCCATGTCACAATTGGACATTTTCTGTGGTATGTAAAAATCGGAATTCACAAATTTGTGAAAGTTTGCAACAAATGTCTCTTCTGACTTGGCACTGGTGCTTGTAGTCTTACTATTTTGCACACGAATATGGAAGCGAGTTCTTCTCATAAAATTTTCAAACTAGACACAGATCATCTTGAATGTTTCATTTTCTTCTGATATACCTTGCTTCTTTTTACCAGTATCAGCACGCAATATCTTTGCTTTCTCACAAAAAATCCTTTCAGTTATTGTGTCTCCATCAACTTTTCTACATATTAAGGAACACTCTGCCATTGATTTGTCAATGTCAAGATGCTTTTCACAATGCCAATTGAATTGTTTTGTTAATTTTTCTTGA
>NC_090764.1:30861145-30863645 GCF_036898095.1 Palaemon carinicauda
GCGGAAGAAATGAGATGAATAAGTGTTTTGAGATGGTTTAGTAATGATGAAAAAGATGAAGAATGTTAGGGTGGAAGGGTGATTGAACTTTTTTATCTTTTACTAAAGTATCCCTAATATTCAACGGTAAAAGCTCAATTGGAAAATGATATATGAGATGCCAGTTTGTTACCATCTTAGGTATATAAGGTGACTATTTTTGGAAGCTTTCTGCGCATTAAAGTCAACCTTTACTCAGATATGCATATGGGTCTCTCCAGAAGGCATTACCTTTACCATTTTCAGCAATCTTTTAAAGATGATGCTACTACCCTCCACGGTCGACTGACTGTCTTGGGTCAGTAAAGACACGGTTTGGATTGATGGAACTTGCCACAATTGCTTTGTCATTCGTGGTAACCATCACTAGTTGATTTTCATGCCCATTTCTTCAGTGCCCGGTACCATGTTGATTTGATAATGAGTGTATATCTCAGGGAGAATTATACTTGTTTAACAAACATTTTATACACTAAAGACGTTAACAGAAATCGATTCTCCCGATACTTCAGTCGCCCGTGAATAGTATATTGCCTTATAAATAACATTTCCTTGGGATTCATATTTCATTGCATGCGACATTCAAATACCTCCTCGTCTTGAATTATTCAGTTTATTTTAGTTGTTTGAATTTTCTTGAAATATTGCGCAAATCTTTCAGGAAATTGATTTCCTGGGAAGATCGCAATCTCTTTCAGTCGATGTTAACTGTTGCCTTGAAAAAATAGCTTATTTTCTACATGTCAGGAACTAATATTATTGGACCTATAAGATATGAGTAGGAGTGTGGCTTCTTTCCAATAATCTGGTTTTTTTATGTCATCAGTATCACTATACTCATTTACTTAACTATGTAGGTATAGCAAGATTGCCAAGTAAAATTACTCATAGGTTATAAATGATATCAAAGGTTTCTCAAAGATTCGTGAATATTAAAGATATAAGTGAAAAGGTTGCTGTCTAAAGTTAAAGAAACTCAGTTGATCACCAATAGTTTTAAGTGTTTTCTCATAAAAAATTAAATGGACTTGAAAAAAAGTTGCCTGGATAAAATATGTCCACCCTCCTACCCTCGGTTCAATATCAATATGCTGATCAGGACTAAATTTAAAGTGAATAAGATGGAATGGTTGGTGATATGATATATTTTTAATGAAAATTGTTTTAACGAATCAAAGAAATTTTTATTCTTATGCTCCTGATAATTCTCTCTCTTTAATGGTGTTCCAATGGACAGTTGGTTATATACTTATATGATTTGGTTTCAATTTCAGTTATCAATTTCTTTTAAAAAATATATATGTCAGCAAGTAAATATGAATCACTGGATAACATGACTCATAAATATATTTTTACCAGGTGATTTAAGCAAAGTTTCATAGCTCATCAAATAGTGTAGTCTAAGCACCACATAGAGGGCGACTGTGGCACGGAAGTGTATACAGCTGTTCACTTCATAATATGATTGCGTGATATCTTAAGGATGATTTTTAGCTTGGGTACGCATTTCTAGTATGGGGAGATTTTCTCCAAAATGGTCGCCAAGAGGGCCGCCAGACCCAATCGCAAAACTGTCTAGAGCTTGAGAACGGATGCCTCTAGAGGAAAACTGCAGGGGTCTGAATTTGTTCATAAAGCTTTTCTACATCATACGAACATAGTTTTGTGCAGTTTGTATGGAAATTGGGCGAATAAAAGGATGTGATATGTAATTAAATTGTTGAATTGGTTAAACGATAATTCTGTTAAAACAAAACGTTTACTCACTTCATTATATTTTGAGTTAACTAATGTGGCGTCAGCCGAACATATGTGTTATATCATATAATGATTAAAAAGTTAAATGATGAAGAAGTAACAAGGCAAGAAATCTATATACAGTTATCTGAAATCACGAATATGTCCATCAGACTGTATATACATATTAATTATACTCTGCCATATTGTACAGCCCCGTTGGCCTTATTGCGATTGTCTGAGTTAGAATTACTCATGGTTGGTACACGTGTACCAACTATGAAATAATTAGAACTGAATAAACAATGAACCAATCAATCATATTGTAAACTGAAAATTCATTTCAAAACCTACTTTTTTTTTTGTGGAAAATATCTAGCTGTCTCGTCCACCAGTGCCTTTGTAGATAAAATGTACATAACAGGCCATATATATTGTGATTTTTTAAATTGCTTGAATTTCCACAAGTACAAAATTTTGAGCATGGTATTGAGTTCGTTCGGCATTCATATGAGTTTGTTCTGTAACAAATCTTGCAATTTCATGAGTTAGGAAAATCCTCCTGTATTGGCTCTGTACTAATTTGATAACTCCACCCTATCTCTTTTCTTCATATTCATAATGACATGGATTATGAATGCCTATATCGTTCTTTAATAAATTATACCATCTGTTTGCCTGTATGTACGCCCTTTTGATGTGGAATTTTAGACTAGAAGTAGTT
>NC_090764.1:30871145-30878645 GCF_036898095.1 Palaemon carinicauda
AGGCCTTTCTTATGATCTCAGGTACTTCCAACTATATCAGCAAAACAAATAAAGCTTATATAATTCACATATCTTAGGTAAAAAAAAAAGTTTCTATATCACAATGAACAAGATGAAATTTTCTTTACAAACAATATCTTGGCATCTGATAATTTAGCCAAAGAGAATATTACCCAGTGTTGCATCTTATCATCATCAATTATTCAGATCTATCACCCAAATTACGCATTTCGGACGTGAGAAGCTTTCAAGCAACAGAAAACAGTTTTTCCACACAAGTCGATGTAGTAAGAATGGCAAAGTTTTTTTTTTTTTTAAAGTATACTTAAGGTTTGGAGACTCACTCTGCTTGGCCTTCCAGTAGTCAAGGGGTTCCCTGTCATCATGTATACATGGTTAATTGCGGTAGAATGAACCCTGTTTTTTATGGCTTTGTTGTTTGTGTAGAAGACTAGTTTACGTAGGCAAAGAATTTGTTCCTTTTTATTGGTTGTGGTTCGACAATAGGAGCATCCATGGTAAATATATTGGATGACGCAGCCACATTGCATGATGTAATACATTTATTAGCCAGAAGGTCACGAATGTCTTGGAATTCACTGTCATAACACCAATCCAGCTTATAATGTGGATCTCAGACCCAGCTTGTTGGAAAGTCTCCATGGACTCAAACTATTCATACAAGTCAAGTTAAAGATTGACAAGTCTTTATAGCCTAGTTTTATCGCTAAAAAGATATATCTATTTATAACAAGTCATGTTCAAGAATGAGAGGTTTAATTCCTGTAATTTAACTTTAATGAGATTGTGTGCTAAATTCTAAATAATAACAACACGATTTGTTATGTCGATCAATTCACTTCAAATCGCAGCATTTTAGCATCACTTCCAATGGAATTCATAATTGACCCCAACCTCAAAGCTTATCCTACAGAATTCCATTATTTCACCATATTACTCCATCACCCTGAAGGCTTATCTGTCTTTTGCGGGGGAATATTAACAGTTTAAGAATATACTTTTTAAAAATGCGAAGAGTAAGCACTGGCCAACAAGTACGACATTGGATGATGGATACCACCATCTGACATTTTTCCTAGGTTTTGGGTTATATTAATTTAGTAGACATTCGAATGCCTACCTTCCCCTCCCAGACAGGAATCTAAAACGAACCCAAGTCAACATTTACATTCGTTTTATGTCTAACAAACAAATATTCTCTGGACTATTTTATTGTCGATTTCTTTTCCTCCCGCAATGGTATGCATTCTAGTAGGGTCAAACAAAAACAATGAATTTAATCAATGAAAGATAGCCATCTTGTAATGCTTTATACGGCCATGATGACCAAGTCAATTAATCTTGTTAACGGTTACCCAATATTTATTTTTCAGTAGCTAATATTTAATGTTTAAATTAGTGCGTTCAGTTACATTGACGCCATATCCTTGTCATAAATTGAAGAAATTTGCTTGAAAGCTATCTTAAAAAACAGAGGTCAAACTTTGAAGAAACATCGTGTTTGTCATAGAAAAGTTAACGTTATCTCCCAAAATTAGGACAAAAAGAATAAAATTGTTATCATTAAAAAGAATTTAGATTTGACGCATGAGTTGATTTACTGATGCAGTTATGCACGGACAGTTGAGGTAGTAAGAAAAGGAAACAATATTTCTCCAAGACATGTCTTTTAGAGAACGTGGTCTTTGATTTATCTCGACTATAAATGATTGACGCGTCGTTCATCATACAGGTGCTCGTTTGATCAGAAAGATTGAGCAACATTTGTTCTGGTTAGGTCTTGGAATAATGTCAAACCAAGAAACGACACTGCTAACACCATCATCCTTTGATCGTGTTCGTGTTATTTAGATGTTACCAAGAACGAAACCATTGATTTCGTTAAATGTATGTAGTTTAAAAGATATAAGAACTGTGCTTTTGATTGTTTAGAGGACATTCTACCATACACCAATAAACATTCACACAAAGGGGAGTGTAAGACTTTACAGAGTACTTTCTGAAATTTGGGAAACCTATATTTTTGGTCATAAAAGAAACATCATATTGATTATATAGTTATTCTGATCATTATTATTTTACCTCGTTGAACACACATTGTTATTGAAACTTTAAGGCCAGTAACAACTTAAGTAATCATTACTTCCCTCCAGTAGGATATGGTTCTTCATTGATTCATCGAGTTAATTTCAGTGTTCATGTGAATCTGAGGAGGATTTAGTAAAAAGGCTTTTTAGATTTTTTCAAAAACTTCGAGACTGGGAAGAAGAGAGAGAATGTCAGTTTTTGGGATTGATTAGGCAAGTCAAATGTTGAATCCTACTTTGTTTTTTTTTTTTTCCTCCATAGGCTGAATATTCTGACACATTCTCTTCTAGCATCATATGCATCAATGATAGTGGTGATGTAGTTGACTCATGAAAATCATCTTTTATTATACATAAGAAAAATGGTTTCTTTGTGATAACGTCCCTGACTGGTGATCGCCTGCCTGGGGTTCGAGTCCCTCTCAAACTCGTTAGTTCCTTTGGTCACAGCAACCTCACCATTCTTGTGAGCTAAGGATAGGGGGCTTGGGGGAACATATACATCTATTTGCTGATTCATCAGCAGCCATTGCCTATCCCTACTTGGTCCTAGCTTAGGTCGATAGCGTGCTTGGGTGCTGATCATATGTATATAAGGTCAATCTTTAGGGCATTGTCCTGCTTTATAGGGCAATGTCACTGTCCCTTGCCTCTGCCATTCATGAGGGGCCTTTAAACCTTTCAGCCTTTAAACGAGACATTCATCCGAGCTCCTCATCACTAGGTTATTAAAACCATTATTTTATAGTAACCATACTGCCTTTATAGCGGCACGAAAAGTAGGCTCCTACTTCGCTTACACCTGTGCTAAATAAATGAATAATTCCATGTCCTTTTTATCATAGAAGTCCTGCTCCTATGTTTTTTTTTTAAAATGCCTTACCTTTCCTCCTACCTGACACTCTTCGTCACCAATCTTCGCAAGACACTAAGGAGCACTGAGGTTATTTGAGAAAATATGTTTTATTTTCCTATCCTTCTTTATCAAGTGAATGAAATGCAACACCAATGTATTTAGTAATATTTATGTCAAATGTTTCGTATCACAAGGATGTCTTATCATCCAAAGACTCCACCACCCTTTACAATGCGGTATTCTGGTTTGTAATAGTGCATTCCCCAATAAAAAATTATTCACGTCTGTAGACAGAGATGTACTTAATGTATGCTATCATTAACGTTGTTGTGTCAGTCTTAGATTTGTCCAATTTCAACCCTTTGAGCGTCAGTGAACGTAATCTGTCCCAATATGACTACTTCTTTTGGTGCCATTGGACATTCATTATGCCTATTTATTGTATTTTTTACTTTTTTTTATGTACACTATGCCAATTTTACAAAATATGTAAAATTGTATATCAACGGAAAGTCCTATATCTAATAATTATTGAGCTAGAATAAGTGGAGAAAGATGTCCCAAGATAGGGTCTGATGTTGAGTACTAAATCTTTTTGAGAGTCATACAAATAATAAATATGACGATGATACTAATAACAATTAACTATCTTAGATGTGTGATCTGCGTGAAATATAGCATTAAGAACAAAGGCAAAATTAATCTTCAAGATAAAGAATTCTCTGTTAGCGGTTGGTTCATTAACATCTCAGACAGATGTTTCAAAGGCGAACGAAGGCTTCTGAAATTCCACTATTGAAGTTAGTCTTTTGATTTGGTTATTCCTTATATAAGGGCGAATTTTAAAAGCTAGCAGACATCGCAAACTATTCAGAAATATTCCTGGTAATACAAGAGTATAAATTTAGCGACGTGGCGGCATTATGACATCCCCCCCCCAAAAAAAAAAAATATCTCGGAAGCTCTACAATGACTTACCAGGAAGGGGATAGAACTCTTGAAATGACGGTCGTAGTTCAAGATGGAAAACAAAACAGCCCGAAAAAAAGTATATACTTTTAGTTAGTCATCAGGGAATTAAAGCTGCACTAGGAAGTAGTTATTCTCTAACGCTGAATGATTATTTTGTTCTAATATGAAATCCGTCTTTCATGTTTCCAATTTAAAACAAAGGTTTTATGTTTATATTTTCTTTTTTTTTTATACTTGTGTATTATTTCAAGTTAAATGAATCGCGTACAAACCTTTTTGATTAAAATAAACGAACAGTTTTGTATTAAGAAGCAATTACTTAATTTTAAAAGTGCACAGGATAAAATGCATAGGTAAAACATACTAGAACTATTGAAATACAATATTCTCTTAATCTTTTGTATCCCTATTTTTTCTTTCTTTTTTGGGTAGTCGTTTCCTGGGAAAAATACTGCAATTTCTTCACTCACTGAATTTTTTATTACAATATTTTTAGCAGGAAAATTATTCTAGAAAAGTGTAAAGAATGAAGTTCGTTGTCCGGTAAGTGTATTATCATAACACTGTTCTAATACGGATATTTAGAGCTTATGATAAATCATCATAGTTAATGAAGTCCATATCATGAATTATGGTATCGTAAAGTTGTTGAAAGAATAGGTAAATAAAATATTTAAGGTGATATTTTTTATTAATAGTAAAGGACATTGAAGAAAAAATGTCTTAATTATTTCCTTTTTTTTATTGGGACGTTAACGATTTCTTATAATTTTGTCGACCTCACATAAACAAGGCAATAAAAAAATTCTTTAGGATAGTTCACTATTCATATTCAACTAGCTCTCTGTAGTAAAACGTAAAACACACCTAAAAGCACCCTGGAGAAATCATTCTTGCTTTCACGGGCTTGAAAAGCGAGAATTGTGCATGCAAAGTCGTCAAAATCTCACTTTTTGTATACTAAATGTATTACATTTTGTCTATGTTATTGCCCTGTGCCCTAATACCGGGTTATTATATGTCATGTGTCTTGTTTAGTTAGGCCATAAATAATCTGCGTGGGGTAAAATTATAATATGTTAAAGCAGTTGGATGCTGTTCATACACTGGAGAGAGTATTACGGCGGATTTATGAATCGCACGGTAATCAAATTCTGCAGAGTTTCTTGCAATAGAAAATTATTTTCACTTGCACAAGCCCTTTACGACGTGTATCCCTTCCGGAAAATAATCATATATTCTCTTTTTTCAGTAAACTAATGTGGGTATGAACTTTCATTTGTCTCAGCATGGATATCAGTGATCATCTGATTATACTCTTTACATTTCCAAAAAAAAAAAAAAAAGAAAAAAAAAATAATAATAATATCTTTCTTGTTTCCTGAGATAATCCCAGATGGTGCATAATTTTTTATGCATAGCATGCATAGTCTCGACTTCAAGATAATTGTAATAAGGAGGAACTTCCATAGCGGTTCCTTAACTTTAAGCTTATGTGCCAGTGCATATTAAGCTGTCCCCAAAAAATGCCAACCAATATCGCATCCCCTCAGTAATGAATTATATCCTGGAAGTTTAATTAAACAGGCAGACATTCGCATCTGCAACAAACAAATGCAATATCAATAACAATGCACAATATATTCAAATGAGTCACCCACATACAAGAGAAAAGCGAAATAAGATTACAGCATCCCTCTCAACCACCCCCATCGACCTTGTAGTTATGATACCGGTAGGTGGTAATGGAATTCCTATACGAGCCTTCATTTGCTTTCCCATTGTTTTGCTCTGCTGAGGGAGACTGACACCCAACAGTTGCCTTGTTTAATTTTACTTTTAACTTTATTTTCTGTTTGGCTAGATGTGGGCTTCCGATGCGGTCCTTTATTTGTAAAAAAAAAATATATATATAACTTATGAAATAGGCATTTACATATGCATGCTCTCTCTCACCCCCCAGAGAGAGAGAGAGAGAGAGAGAGAGAGAGAGAGAGAGAGAGAGAGATGCAGTTATGTCAAATTAGGTTTGTTGCCATATGGATAAGATAATTTGTGTATATTGAGTGATCTTTCATTATGTTATAATTCTAATCCTCATTGTAACGTGATGCAGCCTTATGTCGCTATAGTTTCTATCCTATTTGATGGTAATTGTCAAGTATTGAGTAGTTTTAAAATTTGGCTCGCACAAAAAAAAAAAAAATAGTTGACTGAATCTAATTGCATGCTGCACAATATAAGTGATATTTTCCTTTTATCGAATAAAATAAAGACCAAAAATATAACTTAAATCTTTCATCCAATGAGATTTTTTTGCTATTGAATATACTTTTAACTTTAGGATTTCAATCAAACCATATCATGGCAGAGATGGTTATGATAAAAATTTAAATATCGGCCATTTGAGATTTTTTTTTCATTAAGCATAATATGCAGAGAAATTTAAATCGTTCCTTTTTCAATTAAGAAATTGGATAGTAAAGAACGCCTTGTGTCTTATAAAGAAATCGAGATATAAGCAAATTATATGAAAATCGAAATGGAAGCATCATGTCTCCCCTGAAATAAGTACCTCTGGGGATGAGAAACCAATATAAATGCAAAACTGCCGGCAGTAAAAGTCTATTTACCAATATCAATTAAATGAGAGGTATTAAAACATTTCCAAAACATACAGAACTAATCAGAGGCAAATAAATTAAATTTTGAGCTTTTGCTCAAAATGAATATATGGTATGCATATATCTAAAAGATTAGGTACTTGTCTAAATAAAAAAAATAATAGGTGTACAAAATAACTTTTAGTGGAGCGGTTTACCTTGATTGAGGGTGGTTCCTGAGAAAAACAAAAGCGACTACCACAATTATCCTTCATTTATTGAATCGAAATTAAACTCCCAATATAGTCAAACTTTGAAAAATAAGCTTTTTTATACAGTTATGCAGAAGCCTCGCCAGGAACTCATCGGGCCACCTTGATCACACTGCGTCTTTTATTTTCATCTTGCTCGTAATCTAGCGCGCCCTCTCTTCATTTTCTAATATGAACATAATACATATTTGTGTATATATCTAACTACTTACACACATACACACACACATATATATATATATATATTATATATATATATATTATATATATATATGTATATATATAATATATATATATATATATATATATATATATATATATATATATATATATATGCATGTATACGTATGTGTATATTTTTAGCTGTAATCTAACAGGTCAATAGTTTTGTGAAAAGCTTATATCACAAAGATTATCTAAGCACAAAAGTTTAAGCTGATATGGCTTTAAAAACCATAAGATTTTCGTTCATCTTAAAAATTTGGACCATCATATTAACTGGAGAGATTCATCTTTACTTTTTAAAAGTTCCTGTCCGTACTGGTGGAAGATTCAGGAATTGGCCATCATACCACCAGATGGCCATCCTAGGTCAAGACATCAACCTTTAACCCAGTCACCAGGAATACAAGTACATGAACAAGAATGCACCGTGAAAAAATTATATTCTGATAATTTTTTCTCCACAC
>NC_090764.1:30893645-30901145 GCF_036898095.1 Palaemon carinicauda
AGGTGCTCTTACACGATTCAGCAATTCCCATGAGAAAATGGCAGTGGTTATTACCTTTCTTTTCTTGCGAGCTATTTCTTTAAGCGTATTTATAAGAAAAATCACTTAGCCATTAACGCATTCATTCGTTAACTGCTGAATTGCAACATTTCATAGAGCTCTACAGATGGCCGATTCACCTGTATCTTGTTAAGGATTTTGTGTATCCTGTGTATACAGCCACTTCAAGAACTCATTCTCTGTCTACCTCTTTGTACCTTGCAACTAAACACTCAATTGGGAAAAATATGATCCCTAAATCTAGTTGACAAACTTCAAAAAATATGCCGAATCACATTTTTGCTTTTGCAAATAATCGGGGTATTTTATATCCTCACATTTCTTATACATCAGTTTTTCAAACTCATCACTCTGCCCAAACAGTTGATCTCGACAGCTTTAACCAATTTTCTTTTATTTACATTCAAAATCCACACTACACTACTATGAAGTAGTTAGATCGTCAGTTCCTTTATAGATTCCTATCTTGAAATTCACAGATAGTTAATGTCTTTTGCTAATCTTTTCCACAAAGAATGTTAGAATTTTTCCTTAATTTTTTCTTTGATTCATTTCTTTTCTCATCTTCCTGTTATTCAATTTGCTCATCTTAATGTTAATCATTATATTTGCTCTCAGATCATATCCATGATAACATTTATTACTTCATTACTTTTGCTTATATCTGTTCTCAAGTATATCCTCCGGTGACCACTTCTAAACTCTGTTATATGGCTCTACCATTCCTCTCCACTGTCCCTAATCAGCACAGTATAATTGGGAAATGTTTATCATTTCACATCCTTTGCATAACTAATGATCTTATCCCACATCGGTGCACCTGCCTTTAGTATCAAACCCGTCACATCTCTGCTTATGTATTCTAACATAGTCACTTCCTTCCTAAAGCCTTTTAATCAAACTCAATAAACTATGATCTATATCTTTCATCTTCAACACCCACTACAATTCTTTTTGCATCTGTGTTATAATAGGCTTCATTTGAGATCCACATGTGCCAAATACAGCTTTCTCGTTTATTTCTAAATTTCTCAATCAATAGTGTCCTATCAATGAAAACTGGATTCATGTATTCTCATTATCATCACTTTTCTTCTGCATCTCGCTCGTGTTTCTTCTTTTTTCGGCAAGCATTTTCAGTCTTACACTAACACTTTTAGGTCTCATGTATCCATAAAACCTTCTATCTTCATTTCCTCACCCTAGAACACTCAAGGTTTTTTTAACACATTCTTTTCGGTTCTTGTTATTTTCTCCCATTTCTCTGTCACAGCATAATATATGAAGAATTATAGTCAGAAAACAAAAGCTTATCATATTTTTTCTTCTGATAGATGAATAATATCACTATCACCCCTATATTAAAACTCAAAAGGGTATAATTTCATTCTGGCTTTCTTTTTTATCACTACATCATGGATTACCATTTTCTCTAATATTCCTAGTTTTTATTGCTATGAACTTCAACCTGTGTAAACGAGTAACCCTTAAAAACGTCTAAAGTTCCCAGATCGCCTTTGAGATCAAGGTAAAGCACTAATATATAATCAATAATACAACAGTTACTTTAGATATACCAAACTTAGTCAAGACGTTACTAATTAAATATTTTCAGACGTGGGTGAATACATGCTAAGCAGTTAACATTATCAGTTAAATATCCATAGGCGTTTGGCTGTAAATTTTTTCTTATTGTTTGCTATTAAAATGTTATAATTTACGATTTCTATTGATTACATTGATTTTACGCACGTGTCTTACCAAATTCATAACTCCGAGACCCTGGTTCGCTCTTTAATTTTCGTGTGGCAGTTTTATCAACCCAACTTTCTCGGATGCACGAAGAATAATCCGCCTGTTGTAAGTGACAGAAGTTGACATCCCTTGTCAGAAGTTCGGGAAGCTATTTTGATACAGGATCTTGGAAATCTTCAAGAATTGCTTGCTTTTACATTTATACGTTTTACTTGCAAACTGTTTGGAACCAATGTGGTTTGAATATTTCCAGTTCTGATAAAGAATTTTTTTTATTATGATTGGAATACTTAGAGTCAGAATACCCTTAATAAAAATTAAAGAAAAGGCCATTAATATTAAAGCATTAAACTGTTTGGAACCAATGTGCTTTGGATATTTCCAGTTCTGAAAAAGATTTTTTTTTAATACGATTGGAATCATTAGAGTCAGAATACCCTTAATAGAAATTAATGAGAAAAATAAAACATTAATATTAAACCATTTCCTTTAACGTGGTGGCTGGAAAATAAAAACAAACACAATAGTTACTGCCTGTTTATCTTTCAACTACTGAATCAGGGTAGAACCACTTACAGTAATTCTTCCCAAACGCTAGTCATAGCATACACATGCAAAAAAAAAAAATCATCTACAACATATCGAGCCCCCATGCACACACAACACCATTTACTCTTTTGTTTTTTAATAACTTTGTTTCTTGGATATCAAGGTCACCTCTTTAAAAAAATCACCCCCTTCATATCAACTACCCAGTTCTTTCAGTGCCTTTTGTGCTTACCTCTTAGTACCCTTTAGTTACAAACCCTCTTCCTTATGTTAGTGCCATCTATTCTCCCAACATGATTGAATAACCTCATAATTCTCACTGATCCATTCTTTCTCCTGTGTTAACTTTTTACCACTTCCACACCACTAAACTTATCTGCATATATGAAAGATTCAAAACTTTTCTTCCTATCCCACAACTTTGCGCCGCCATCCAATGTGCTTTCTCTGACGTCTTACATTCCTTATGAAGTTGACATCTGATACAAATATTTCTCAGAATAAATCTTAGGCCCGCTGTATAACTGCATGGTATAGTAGAATATCACACCCAGGTATCGAAGAAGGAAAAAAAAAATGAAAGAAAAAAGGTAAATGATAGAAATAAAAGGAAAAATATGAAGACGTAATTCAGGGGGAATGATAAGTTATTAGACACCAAAATATATACAAAGATGAAAGTTTATGAGAAAAATCTATGGTGCAAATTGATAAAAGTTATATGAAGAAATTTATGCATTGGGTTGATTAGATGAAAGTGTTTAATGAATTTTTATATGTGCAAATAGTAAAAGAGTCAGAGCTGCTTAATGCAAAAATGAAAGTGTGCACTAAGGTTATTGAGAAATTAGACATTATAAAGACACCAGAAGATGCTGATGCTGTAGTATTGATGGGGAAGTATAATATAACAGTATGCGAGTGTATGATAATTCTGGGTAAGGGAAAACTTGTAAAGGAATGAGTGTCAGAAATTGATTATGATTGATTTGTATAATGGTAAAGGTGATATAGAGAGGCTGCAAGAATTGAAAGTGTTATGAATTTGCTTAGTATGTCATTATATGTGTATGGTAACAATTTGACTGAGAAAATGAAGCAGGTGACAGGCAGATTTGTGGGTAGGAACAATAGTGCAGAGATCGGAAGGAAGTTTTGATAAACTTCTTGTTACGAAAAAATAGCAATATAATGTAGGTGATGAGTATGTCAATATTCAGTTTGATTGAATAAGTATGATTGAATATTTCCAGATCAAAACAAAGTGTTTGCTAAAATATTCAGTCGAGAGACTTATTGGTTTGATAATGATATTTAGGAAGATTAATATTATGTGCATACACACATACTTACACACACACACACACACACATATATATATATATATATATATATATATATGTATATATATATATATACATATATATATATATATATATATATATATATATATATATATATTGTAAAGACCTTACCCAGGAGGGGAGCGAATAGACGAGGGTAAAATTCAAAGTGTATTTTTTTGGTTCTCTCTGACAGTCTTATGCATGGCTTGTGCGAGCGGTTAGGTACTAAAACAAAACCTCCGTCTCCAATGCCACTTTCAGAAAAAAAAAGTGTGTTTTCTCAGTACTCTTCAATTACTTATGCTTAATCTATAAATGTACAAACAGTATACATACATATATCGGTGAAAAGAAGAAAACATACTGAACATGATGATATGCTGTACATTTCGAATGAATAGTTAGACAGCAGAAAATGTTTTTATTACTCAGCCCTCTTTACTTTATTAATTGTTGCTTGATTAACTTCGACGTTGTGTACTTTATGAGTATCCCTGACGGAAAGATGATGATTTTCTCTCTATAAAAAATACATAATATCTGCACTAGTGTTATGATATGATATGATATGAAATAAGAATTACAATATATCGAAGAAACACACAGCCTCAGTTTCTTGGAGGGTCAAGTGCTTAACACTCGTCCCATATTTTATACTGTGTGTATATATATATATATATATATATATATATATATATATATATATATATATATATATATATATGCTTATGCATATATAATTGCAATAAGAAAAGGTGATTGAACCCAGCAATCACGAAAAGAATGCTAAAGATATAGGGAAAGGTAATTTTTTCATTTTTATGGTGATAGAATAAATATTATCCTCCTGATGGTACTTCTGGCCAAAAGTGTAAGGTTATGATTGAAATTATCGTTGCAAGGGCCCTTTAGTTTGATAGACGAGAGTATATCCAACCCAAATAGCAGTCCTGCTATATAAGATGTGGGAAAAGAAATATGGTTTATGGCACGAAAAACTTACATAAGTTAGACATGATGATAGTTGATTTGTACATATCAATCTTCTTCATAAGCTAATAATGATAATGATAATAACCATGAGAGTAAGGAGGAGGTTAATTTTTTAATACAAAATATACCTGACAAATCAAATAGGTTAATTAACATTTGAATCTGTTAGATGGCAGTATGCCCTCATCATAAATTCATCACGCTGATCAATAAAAAAAAAGTGGTAACCTAGAAATATATATTTTATTAGTGATAGTTAGTAAGGCTAAATCAATTAAAATCAAGGTTTGTATTGCTCTAGTGCCTAAGTTAAGATTACATCAGAAGGTTGGGCTTTCAGTTTAAGCAGTAAAGAAATATATGAGAGTGGATAAGCTTGACGCTACTCATCAAACGAAGACTTACAAGCCTATTATAGATTAAAAAACAATTACAAACATAGTTTTCATTTACTTGTTTATTATTAGTAAATTCTAATGCTCTCTTCTTCGATGCATTTCTAATATGATTAAATTATTAATCGTTCGTTCTTTGCTAATGTAAAGAAAACCCTGAAAATTTTTATCATCGATCATTTTACTTTTTTTTTTCTTTTTTTTTTTTTATACTTTTCTAGAAGTCATTCGTTTTTGAACAACGAAACTACTACGAATTAAATTTTATCTAAACATGAAGAAAAAGCTTAATTTCATGTTAATAGTATGTTTTCCTTTGGAAAAGAAACCAGACCCTTTGTAAACAGCATAAAAAAATATTCCACAGGATAATGTTCAGTAAAAAGAGACTTGCTTGTTCATCAGATCATGTACTGCTAAAATGCTTCTGTTCTTGCAGCAACAAAACAGGTGCATGGAACGAAAAAAAAAATAATTCATCAGAAATTCTAATTCCCCTAATGCACTTTTCAATCACAAAATCGATTTAATTATGGACACTCATGGTAAAAAAATATGCGTTTGTTTATTATAATTGTCTCACGGAAAAAGACCATTTAATTCTTACGGATTGCTATTTTTTTTAATTGCGAATTGCCTGCAAGTTATTTTAGATTGGGTAACGAATTAATTATCGTTCTCATTAAGCTGTTGCCTTCCAGCGCAATTTCTCTATTTTTATAATGCGCTTATTCCCCCTGTTTTATTTTGATCATTTTTATTTTACACCTTTGATATAATTTAATTTTAGTTTTATTATCATTTTACAGGTATTTTTGTGTGCTTGTACGACAGAATCAGTATTATCAACGCTGACAATTAGAAATGTTCTAACTATATGTCTGAATATTTCATATAATCCTTATTAATATAATAATGTACAAATCTTTTCTACTCATGAATTCTTTTGAAGAAACTGTCATTGTTTTTTAAGAAAGGCTGGATAACTTAAAGCCTCTTGATTTTTCATATCTCATAAGTACGTTTGCCAGTGTTTCTTGGAATGAAACTTACCGTACGGGTGTCTCATGAAAAGAAAAATACAAGCTACTTTATTGATCCAGATAAATTAAACTAGATGATTATAAGATATGTCGTTTTGAACTTTCATAAATAAAATCTCCTGTGAAAAATCCTTTCATATGTAAATGTGAAGTCTTTCCAGACAAATATATGTGCTTTGAGAAATGGGTCTACCATCTATATTATGTATTTCAAAGATGAAAATAGAATGTCTAGTCACTTCGATCTATATCATTATAAAGCTTTACCCGTATCTACGAATTGTTAGCTATTTATCAAGATTCTTTATTGATTAATAAATCATTTATCTCTTGGAATTGCTATGATATTACAATCTTATCATCCAAAGAACTAGGAACAATAATCTTATCGAGGATAAAAAATTGACAGGAAATTATCAGAACCTTGGAGATATTGCTTGTCTTTTTCATATGATTTATTTCATTATGCCCTGTATATTATAGAGAAATACCGACACATATTGTTACATAATACAGTAGTTGCATGATAAACATATATATATATATATATATATATATATATATATATAGAGAGAGAGAGAGAGAGAGAGAGAGAGAGAGAGAGAGAGAGAGAGAGAGAGAGAGGGCTTCAGGTTTTTTGCTTGGCTTTTATCACTGGCCATCAAAGTTAACGTTGATTGACACTAGGTTGGGATGTTATTCTACATTCAACTGTTGCGATTCTTATAGCTAATTCAATTTATATCCACATAAAAGTGTGGTTTGAACATAGCTAACACAAATATAGGTGGCGACGTGTTTAGTGAATCTTTCTAATGTGATTCATCAATTTCAAAATTCTTGTATCTCTTGTTTTCCAATTATTGTTTAAACTTATTTCTAAACTTCAAATATATGCCTTTGTACTCGCAAGCTCAAGTATATTTATACAGGATATTTTGTCATAATGATATCATTCTGATGGTTTGAAATCCATCAATGATAATTTGTTGAATGATGTGGATGTATAAATGGATAGATTCATCTATATCGAGCGCTATCCTTTCAATATACATATTTGTTTCTTAAAAATATTCTTATTAACTGCGGTAATGTCTCTTTTATTTTTTCAGAAACCACCTTTGTGTGATATAATATACCTTCATTTTTCTATTCTCAGGGGAATTTTTTACAACCCTTTTTTTTTGCTAGGTTGATATATGAGCCTATCCCTTACATTCTAATATGAATCTTTGGTTGTACATGTTGATTACAATGTTTCTGATATCATGATTTGGTTTATTAAAATATTACATTGCTTCTGCTACAAATTTCTCTTTGTACTCTGCTCTTCTTTTACTCGTACTTATGCATCATTAT
>NC_090764.1:30906145-30916145 GCF_036898095.1 Palaemon carinicauda
AACATGTAATATATACTGTAGTCATTGAGGTGGAAGAAAGCTCAGAACAAGATCTTGTTTTAGTGCTTGTGCGTTGTCATACTTCTTTTGGATCAAGTTGTAAGAAAAGTCAGTTATCGTTTTGAAATCACCTCTGCTACAGTAATAAAAAATAAGTATAAAAGTAAAATCTCATAAACAGCTTCTGTACTAATGAGCAGCTTGTTACGTATGCACACTCTTAGGATGTTGTTCATCAATTATCCACGAATGTTGTTTTTTCACAAGGCTTGACAGTGTTACGTTTTATTACATACTTGCGATATGTAAGGTCATGTGCATCCCTCCAATTAATACTGTGATTACAGTAAAGTTATTCATGTCATAGTACTGTTTATTTGCTTTTTTTTGTGTTCAAGCAGTATATTTATGTGGTTTTATCTTTTCTACTTTGTCCCACATAACATTTATTGCAATGATTGCAAAGGATCTCATAAATACATTTGTTGCTTTGTTGAGGTCTAATTATTACTAATACTCTGTTCTAAGTACTATCTTTAAAAACAAATAGCTTTTATGAATTTTATTATATATTTTTCATTACTGTCGCAGAAGTGACTTTTGAAACTGTAACTTTTTGTACCGATTGACCCAGTAAAGATTTGATAATACGAAAGATCTTGGGCAACGTCTCACTTTTATGATTCTTCCTCCAGTTCAGTGACACACACACACGTATGTATATATATATATATATATATATATATATATATATATATATATATATATATATACAGTGAGAGAGAGAGAGAGAGAGAGAGAGAGAGAGAGAGAGAGAGAGAGAGAGAGAGAGAGAGATGTGTATATATGTAATTATATTGTTAGAGACATGTAGGACAGTTGGTGATTTCCTTTCCATTCTTCATCATCTCTTGTGAATTTATGAATGACTTCTCGTTGTCTTGGGATGATTGGCTCTTACGGTATTTGGGATATTTTCCATCAGCCATGAGTGCATAATAGTTCCCAAAGGGTCATGTGATTTCTTTTGGGGAAAGAGGTTCATCAATCATGTTTGGGGCTATTCTCATCTGCCAATGGATTCCCCCATTAAATGTATTAGTATTGGGTAGTAATTGTTCATCTTAGGCAATATCGTTCTGGTACTCCTAGCCACAGTACTGTAGGATTCATTTATTTTTATTTCATGTCTTTAGAATCTACTTCTAAATTCTTGGACTTATCTTGAAAAAGAAAGAGAAGGATCTAAAGAAACATCAGAACCTATTTGAACATATTGTATCTCTTTATATAATTCATATAGGATCTCAATAACCCGGAAAAATCATTATTAGAAATTTATCAGTAACACAACATAACTGATTTCTTCTCATAAACATTACTGAAAATTCATGATAAATCTAACATATAAAGGGAACCGTTAACCATCCAAGAATTATCAACGCATGATAATGCTGAAAATAAGTTTTTTTTATTTTTTCACTTTACTTGTATGCAAATCACAAAGAAACACCTGATATTGCATATTATCATAAGTCAAAGTTATAAACAGAAAATATTACTTATTCCAAGAATTTTACTACACAAGAACGGTACTTTCTTTTGAGTCGTAAAATTTTCATAATTGTTAGTTTTTGTTGGACTCATTTTTTGCATTGCAATGAAGTATAAGGATTCATGGAAATGTCAGTGATTCAAGTCATGATTTTAACTGTTTTCTATGACTAATAGAAAAATGCACGTTCTACTTAGGAAAGAAAAGGTGATTTTTTTTCTTTTACGTAGCTTAACCAAATGTGAATGTAATTGCTCGAAGTATTTTGAATTTGGCTTCAGCTGTACATGGACACCAGTTTTTACATTCCTACGTATTCAGCATTTTGAGAAGTTATTTAATAAAAGTGGTTTGCCACCCTGCAATGACGAAATTTGTTTGTACATTGAACCCTAAATGCCAGGAAGTCCCCAACAACACCATGAATATGCAAATTGTCTATGAAACTTGAAATACAAACATTTGCTTTATTGCCTCGGCTCTCTTACTGTAATTGTGCTACTGTCGCTTTAACTCTAAATTATTCGTTATATTCAGAAAGTTATGTAGTCCCCGTTATTGATACCTTGTCATTTAAATAGCTAATAAAAATTTTTATATATTGTGTATATATATATGTATATATATATATATATATATATATATATATATATATATATATATATATATATATATATATATATATATATACATATATGTGTGTGTGTATGTGCACATAAACAGTATACATCTGTGCTATTAATTTATTCAGTCTAAACTTTTTAACAACTTTTAAAGCAGTCGCTCAATACTTTTTTTCGAGTAATAATTGTTAAAAATTTTTTTTTTTTTTTGTTATTTTGCAAATACATACAAAAGTCTTTTGTGTCAGATTCCAACCTTACCTTAAATAGCACTAGATCGAATATTGATAACAAGAAAGTAAAGCTGTTAGGACCCGTTTAGCCGAAGCAGTTTAAGGGAACCGTTACATATTAGACATAAAATAATTGTACAATATTGGTAAGATATGTAACGGGCATTGATGATGCTTAGTTTTGCATATACCGACTATTGCATGTGGAGTGGTGATAAAATGATAACTATAATTCACTAATGACTAATGCTTTATTTCGAATTGGAGTAGGATTTTAATGTTAAAGTATACACACATATATATATATATATATATATATATACGTTTATATGTATGTGTGTGTTTGTATGAATATATACATACAGATATATATATATATCTATATATATATATATATTTATATATATATATATATATTTATATATATATACTTTGAGAGGTTGATGTCATACCATCTGTAGATTGAATATCGTAGTGATCTGTAGACATGTTAATTTAAAGAGAAAACGATTGATATTGAAGGAAAAAAATGGTAGTACAATATATGAATCAAGGTTGTTTAGGTAGTAGGTTAGCCAGGACACCAGCCTCCCGTTGAGATACTACCGCTAGAGAGTTATGTCCCATAACTTTGACTGGCCAGACAGTACTACATTGGATCCTTTTCTCTGGTTACGGTTCTTTTCCTTTGCTTACACATACACCGAATAGTCTGGCCTATTCTTTACAGATTCTCCTCTGTCCTCATACACCTAAAAACACTGAGATTACTAAACAATTCTTCTTTACCCAAAAGGTTCACTACTGCACTGTAATTGTTCAGTGGCTACTTTATTCTTGGTAAGGGTAGAAGAGACTCTTTAGCTATGGCAAGAAGCTCTTCTAAGAGAAAGACACTCCAAAATCAAACCATTGTTCTGTATTGTTGGGTAGTGCCATAACCTCTGTACCATGGTATTCCACTGTCTTGGGTTAGAGTTCTCTTGCTTGAGGGTACACTCTGGTACACTATTCTATCTAATTTATCTTCCTTTTGTTTTGTTAAAGTTTTTATAGTTTTACATAGGAAATATTTGTTTTAATGTTGTTACTGATCTTAAATATTTTATTTTTCATTATTTCCTTTCCTCACTGGGCTATTGTCCCTGTTAGGGCCCTCGGGTATATATTCTCTTGCTTTTCCAACTAGGGTTGTAGCTTAGCAAATAATAATAATAATAATAATAATAATAATGAAAATATGTTTAAAATTGTTATTAGGGTTACCAATTAAGCATTTTAAATAAATATCGCAGTTAAAAGTTACATTGTCAATAAAGAGTTTGAACACATTTCACAAAAAAAAAAAAAAAAAAAAATGAGAATCAAGTCAATTTCGTAAAACAAATTGAAAACGAGAATCATAATGAGTTCATAATTATTCAATTACTGTAATTTTACGACCAGTGCTTTTTTTTCATACAGTATATGAAACGTTGCTATCAAATTGAATCATTTTGTATTAAAGTAATATGATAACACCGAATACGGCATATATTTAAGATAGAATTAGGCCTACTAGAAAATTTCAATCCGAGATCACGTTTTCAATTATTTTTCCTATATAAAGAATGAATACTCTTTGTACTATGCTAATGCGTATGTTATTAACATTTTATTTTATTGTATTTGGCAGGAAAGTATTTAAAGGAACATGTGATTTTGAAATATAAAAATCAATGTGAACAATCAATGAAATACTTGGAAATTGGACTGATAGTTCATATTTATTCATGGTATTAACAGCAACAGAGTGTTGAAATCCTAGGAAGTAAAAGGGAGAGAGAGAGAGAGAGAGAGAGAGAGAGAGAGAGAGAGAGAGAGAGAGAGAGAGAGAGAGAGAGAGAGCTTTCCTTGAAGTCGGGACCATAATCCGACAAATAGGTTCTTGCTAAGTCCCGTGAATTATTTAAATTCGTAGTATACTAAATTTTTATTCCCATATTTTTTTTATTATTATTATCCTCTGCTGCCGGACGTTGAAGTAACTTAAGTTTTTATTTGTACCAAGATTTCTCTCTTTCTTTGTCTGTCTATCTCTCTTTGCATCACAAATATACTACACACACACACACACACACACACACACATATATATATAGATATATATATATGTGTGTATGTGTATATATATATATATATATATATATATATATATATATATATATATATATATATATATATATATATATATGTACACATACATATCATCATCATGGGCCTCGGTTAGATTTCACCAGTCGTCTCTATCTTGAGCTTTTAATTCAATACTTCTCCATTCATCATCTCCTACTTCACGCTTCATAGTTCTCAGCCATGTAGGTCTGGGTCTCCCAAGTCTTCTTTTGCCGTGTGGAGCCCAGATAAACGTTTTGTGAACTAATCTCTCTTGGGGAGTGCGAAGAGCATGCCCAAATCATTTTCATCTACCCGTCGCCATGATCATATGCACATATGGCACTCGAGTAATATCTCCTTAGTTTCATTTCTAATCTTGTCCTGCCATTCAACTCCCAATACGCTTCTTAGGGTTTTGCTCTTAAATCTATTAAATCTGTTGGAGATTGTTTCACTTTTGTCATACCATGACTCATGTCCAGAAAGTAACACCGATCTCACTAAACTGATACATAGTCTGTTTTTATATGTAATTTCAGGCGATTTGATTTCCAAATTTCACTTAACCTTGCCATTGTCTTGAGTTATTTTTTTAATCGTTCACTAAAGTCTAGTTCTAAAGACCCTTTATTGGAGATCATAGTTCCTAAATACTTGAATTATTCTACCTCATTTATCCTTTCCCCTTCCAATGATATTTAATCGTCCAATTCGTATTACGTTCTCCTCTTTCTCTTTCTTCTGTTTATCTTGAGCCCATCCTCGTGTGATATTTCATGCATTCTGGTAAGCAAGCATTGCAAATACTGTGGTGTTCTGCTAATAAGGACAACATGATCAAAATTCTCTAGATCTGCTAAGTTCCTATTACCAATTCAGTCCAGTCCTTCCCCAACATCTCCGACTGTTCTATGCATTACAAAATCCATGAGGAGGAAAAATAACATTGGTGACAACACATTCCCTTGGAGTACTCCGGTGATCCTTAGAATTTTATTTAATAGGTCTCCACTAACATAATCTTTGCACTTGCTGTGCTCATGAAGAGACTTGATAAATTTCACATATTTAAGGGGAATTCCATAATAACAAAATTGGTGCGTGCACAATATCAAAGACTTTCTGGATTTTTGTACATGTCTCATAATGAAAAATAGGTCTGTGCAACTTCTATCTTTTCTAATCCATTTGTTCATCTCTCGGCTTTTCATCAATCTTTCTTTCTAGTGTCTTTAGAATAAGCATACTGTATATTTTCATAACAACTGACGTAATTGTGTACCTCTGGAATTATTGCAATCAGTCAAGTCTCCTTATTTAGCCATTTTCACCCACAATCCTAGATCCCATTAATCAGGTTTTGCCTCTTTACGCCACATTCTACAAACCAATCTTGTAAGTAGTCTGGGGCACTTCATTTTCAGCCAGTATCATCTCATCGTTTCCAGGGGCTTTCCAGCTCCGTAGTTTTTTAATGCTAATTTCGTCTTCAAACACATTGAATTCTTTCATTGGCACATCAAGGTCTTCCTCAGCTTCAGGTATATCAATCAAATTATTTCCTTCATGTCTCCTATTCATGACTTCACTACAGTGTTCCACCCAACATTGTCTGTCTTCATCTTGTGTTGTTATAACAGACCCATCTCTCTTTTTGATGGGTATATGCTTCTTCTTCTTTGCCCCCGTAGGGATATCATTAATAATTCTATGAGAGATTGTTACACTATAGCGACTCCCTGATTTCATAGCTTTGTCAGCCTCATCTGCTTTCTTGTCTAAATATTCTCTCCAGTCATTCCTGGCTTTTCTTTTGACTTCACTATCAATACTGGAATACTTGGCATGCGCTACCTTTGGTTTTCATTACTTCCACGAAAGCTTTCAACAATCATGTTTTGTCTTTGTCTCCTTTTTATAGTATCCCACGTATTATTTGCTATCCATGGCTTTTTCCTTGTAACTTTATGTCCTAAAACTTCACTACCAACTGACTAATATGTTCTTAATATCACACCAATCTTCATTAATTGTGTGTTCTTCGTCTTTTAAAGTCGCTAAGACTGCAGATTGATTCCTACATTCAATTGCAAATGTTTCTTTGTGCTTATCTTCTCGAGGGATATTCGTATGAAATTTAGATATTCTATATACCTTTCTGTTGGATGCATTCAGTTTTAATTTCAGTGTGTCAATGAGGAACTGGTGATCACTATCAATATCTGCCCCTCTATAGCTTCTTACATTTCTCTTAGCCTTTCTCCTCTCTTTATAATGGTAAGGTGATGTATTTGACTTTTTAATTGCCCATGGTGTAGTCCATATATATTTGTAGATGTTCTTGTTCTGAAAAAGAGTACCTTTAATAACAAGATTATTTGTTGAACAGAAACTTATGAAATGTGCTTCAATTTCATTTGCAACTTCACCAAGACCCTCAACTCCCATCTTATACTCTATCCCTTGATTATTCTTTCTAACTGTAGCATTTAGGTTGGCAGTCACAATTTTCACATCTCTCTCTGGAATATCATCTATTACACTCTGCAGTTCTTCATAGTATTCATCTTTTATTTTATCAGGGGAATCATTTGTTGATGCATAGCCAACTATAATACTCATATTGCACTGCCTTGAAATAAACTTTGTTTATTCACACCTCTCCACTCAGGTAATGCCTTTTCTGCTCTTGTTGTCATCATCATTCCTATCACTTTACTTCCAACTCCATCCATTGTTCCTGAATATGTATATATATATATATATATATATATATATATATATATATACAGTATATATATATATATATATATATATATATATATATATATATATATATATATATATATATACAGTGGAACCTCTACACACGAACGTATCTACATCCGAATTTTCCAACATCCGAAGTAAAATTCGAGCAAATTTGTGACTCTACACCCGAATTTTATTTCGACACACGAAGTAGCAATTTTCGTCGTACCGGTTGTATCCGAATTTTTCGACACGCGAAGTACAATTCGAACACGTTCCGACTCTACACCCGAATGTTTTTTTCGACACCCGAAGTAAACAATACTCGTACGCGTAGTCGGTGCTCATAGCGCCTGAAGTGTTTTTTATTTCCGCCGATAGAAGGCAGCACATCTACCTCGGAGGGACGCTCAATTAGCGCGGCTTGGGTCAGTCCTCTGTTCTCGTCGGCTTCTTGCGGTTGTTGTCTTTGCGTTCTGATATTAACTGTGATTTAATCGTGATTTTTTACGTGCATCCATTAACGATAATTTACGTAAATCATGGGTCCAAAAAGGCTTAGTTTTGCCAGTGGTAGTGGTAGTGGTGAGAAAAGGAAGAAGGAAATGCTTTCTATAGAAATTAAGCAGGAAATTATTGAAAAACATGAGCGTGGCATCCGCGTGAGTGAACTTGCTAAACAGTATGGCTGTAATATGTCGACGATCTCGACAATCCTTAAACAGAAGGAAGCTATTAAAGCAGTGAAACCTTCTAAGGGGATCACTATAATTTCCAAACGCCGTACCCCTATCATAGAAGAGATGGAACGACTTCTACTAGTGTGGATTAAGGATAGAGAGATCGTTGGCGACACCATCACCGAAACCGTTATCTGCGAGAAGGCGCACGCCATCTTTATGGACTTGAAGGAGGAGAGCTCTGGGGGTGATGCTGGGGAGAGTTCAACCGAGCCTTCCTCAGATGATTTCAAGGCATCTCGTGGCTGGTTCGAGAAATTTAAGAAACGGTCCGGGATTCATTCAGTTGTTCGCCACGGAGAGGCTGCTAGTGCGGACACAAAGGCTGCAGCTGACTTTGTTAAGAAATTCGAAAATATCGTAAAGGAAGAAGGCTACGTAGAGCAGCAGGTGTTCAATTGTGATGAAACCGGGCTGTTTTGGAAGAAGATGCCGAGTCGAACCTACATCACTGCTGAAGAGAAGAAATTGCCTGGGCATAAGCCAATGAAGGATCGGTTGACTCTTGCTCTATGTGCCAACTCTAGTGGGGACTTTAAAGTCAAGCCCTTGCTTGTTTACCATTCGGAGAACCCTAGGGCCTTTAAAGCACACAACGTCGATAAGGATCAGCTTCATGTTTTCTGGCGATCCAACTCGAAGGCCTGGGTCACTAGGCAATTCTTTGTGCAATGGGTAAACCAAGTTTTCGGTCCTTCTGTGAAGAAGTATCTTCATGAGCAGAAATTGCCTTTAAAGTGCCTGCTATGCCTTGACAATGCACCCGCTCACCCCCCCCCCCCCCCGGACTTGAAGATGATATCTTCGATGAATTCAAGTTCATAAAGGTGCTGTATCTTCCACCAAATACCACCTCTATCCTCCAGCCCATGGACCAGCAAGTCATCTCTAATTTTAAGAAGCTGTACACCAAGCACTTATTCAAGCAGTGCTTTAATGTCACGCAAAGCACCAACTTAACTTTGCGTGAATTTTGGAGGGGCCACTTCAATATCGTGCACTGCTTAAAGATCATTGATCAGGCTTGGGTGGGATTAACTCGACGGACCCTCAATTCTGCATGGAAGAAGCTGTGGCCTGATGCAGTTTCTCCCCGAGATTTCGAGGGTTTTGACCCCGAACCTGATCCCGTGGTCGGTGCAGCGGAAGCCGTAGAGGAAATCGTCTCTCTTGGCAAGTCCATGGGTCTGGAGGTCAACGCAGATGACGTTACGGAACTCGTCGCCGAACATCACGACGAACTGACGACGGATGAGCTCAAGGAACTCCATGCTATGTCGGAGCACATGAGTGATGACGAGGAAGAGAGCGAGGAGGTAGAACATGTGTTAGGTTCAGCGCAAATAAAAGAGGTGTTAGGAAAATATCAAGACGTGGTCGACTTCATCGACAAATACCATCCAAAGAAATTGCAGGTTTGTCGTGTAGTTTCTCAATTCGATGATGTTTGCCTAACGCACTTTCGAAACATTCTGAAAAGCCGTACGAAGAAATTATCTATCGATGCTTTCTTTAAAAAAACTACGAAGCGAACTCGCGATGAAGAGGATGTAAGTGAACCGAAGAAAACGGCAAGGAGTGAAGAGGAAGAAAGTGAAACACAGAAAACGGAAAAGAGTGAAGCAAAAGAAATTCAGTCAATTTTAAATGTAAGTGATAGTGATTAAAATTACGTAATCATCAAAAAGAAAAAAAGAAAATGTAAAAAAAAACATAAAATATAAAAAAAAAAAATAAGCTAAGTTATGTTAAAGTTCACTTAGTGTAAGTTACAATAAGTTACGGTAGTGTTGCGTTTATCGTAGTTAACCTCTCTACCTCCTCGCCGTCCGTCCGTCTCCTCTCTCCTCTCTGCGTAGCGAAGACGAACAAAACCTGCGCTGGAGTTTCTAAGGTAAAGTGACGCTAAAAACCCGTTTCTTATTTATCATTTTTTGCTAAT
>NC_090764.1:30918645-30933645 GCF_036898095.1 Palaemon carinicauda
TTCTTGTAATAATGATAATAATGATTTCTACTATCAACCTAACAGCATATGAGGGCAGTATCAAAAGAGTATTCTAATAATGTCCCAATCCAAAAAGGACTATAAAGTAATCATGGCAGTGACTTTATTCAGCTAAATATATTTCGGAATCCATGTCAATTACCTGTACAATTTGTCAAAACCTAGGTTTAACACACGGCTCGTTTTACAGTGGTCCCATAATATCCTCTTTAGTTCAGCCGGAGTAATCAGAGAATATCAAGAAACTAAACTTATGGGGATCCTAATCCTTGCTTAAACATAATGCATAATATTATGCACTTCTATTTTATTATTAAATCTGACGATGTTAATTGACGAATGTACTTCAATAAAGTAGTGTGATATATATGTAATAGTTAGAATAGTTAATATTACATGTTTAAAACAAATGACGTAATATGTCATGTTGGTTGAAGGAGCTAACCCTGGGACTTGCTGTAGTCATTCAAATCGTAAACAGGACATACAATGCAAACCTCAGCAATTTGACATTCTTCTTAACGTCAACACATTGTCTCAAGCGTGTGAAAGTTTGTGACGTCACCGGATGTAGGTGTCTTCCGAGTTTGTGACGTGACTAATATAAACTGAGCATACGATATCTGTGATATCGATAAGTTAGTCAGTTCATATCTATACTTCACCAGAATTGGTCATCTGGACCAACCCAGCTTCCTCCAGTGATGGAGATGTTTAACTCTGTTGTTTTTATAGAATAAATACTTAAAAGCTATTAAGATGTATTCAGTTATCCATCTGAAACAACACATACTCAATGTGTGCTTATAACAGTAGCACGCCAATAAATGGTGGCAGCGATTAAACTCTAAGACAGCGGTTAAACTCTAAGACAGCGGTTAAACTCTAAGAATTAGAGAAAAATCTTCAAGACTTCAAAATAATAGCTGTAAAACCAGAGAAATATCTTCAAGACTTCAACATAAAAGCTGTAAAACCAGAGAAAGATCTTCAAGACTTCAAAATAAAAGCTGTAAAACCTGAGAAAGATCTTCAAGAACTCAACATTATCTACATGAATCTACAATTTTGACTAAGTATTATAGTCCAACGAAACAGCAAACATCAACAAATGTTAGAATACAACCTGAATCTTCAATCAACATCCTAGGAAACCCAAGGACTTGCGTTCAACAATTGCAAAACATATCCAGGAAGAACTACATTCAACAAGAAACTCGAACGATACATCGCTAACAAAACATCAAGAGAGAGAGAGAGAGAGAGAGAGAGAGAGGACGTGTCGACATCATATATAAGCTAAGTACAGATTTTTTTAATTCATTCCAGTTTGGGCAGTGAAGTGTAGTTATCACAAGTCGTTAGTCGATTATTACTGGGGTGAGTGAATTGCTAATCTTTGTTAGAGGAAACTCCGAATTCTCATTTAGAATTTTTCTTTCTTTGTGCTAATTCCTTTTTCTTTCAGAAATTCTCGGGAAATGTTTTGGGATTAGTAACATTGTTTGGGGAATTTTATTATACATATGCATTTACGCAGTGGGCGTCTGTACTCATATAGATATTTTGATAGAATTGCAAGGGGTCAAAGAGATGGAAAAAAAAAATACAGCAGTCATGACTCCTCCTGTCAGCCCTTCCCCTGGACCTAGTGGTGTAGGCCAGACTAATCCTCCTCCAATTGTGACGCTTGTAAATGCCAGGTCAGCAATCCTTCCTTTTCAAGGTCGGGTCAACGGGTTCTTGCCACAAAATGTGGAGTCATGGATTTCATCCGTTGATGCCCATTTAAATGCCAAACAAATCGTAGACCCTTTTGTACAATTACAAGAAGCTAAAAGTTTTATAGATTTTTCTAAGGGGGATGCGAGTGCGTATTTAAGAGGTGTTTCATTTCAAGAAGCAGTTACTTGGGATGATTTCAAAGTTAGGTTACGCGCGATCTATGGGGGTGAGGAAGCCTTGGATGTAGTGTTAACGTTACGAAATACACTTAATCAAGCCACTATGAATCGGCTTAATGTTATTGAGAGAGCAGCTCTCATAGCTGATAGGCTTAACAAATATCAGGACATTTTAGGTAATTCCACTTGGGTTACTAACGATAACATCTCCGTGAAAGATTTTTTGCGATTAATGTATTTGACTTGCATGACACTTATGTTGCCTGAAGCTTTAGTGCGGTGTTTTGATAAGAAGTTAACGCCTGCAAGTACGGAATTGGATGTCTATAAACAGATAAAGAAACACATGTCCAAGTGTCCAGATCTCGATCCCGTGTTAACTCAAGTTTTTGCAAAGAATGAAACAAAACCACAAACAGTGAACGTAGTTAACAGTCCAGTAGCGGGATTGACGTGTTATAACTGCAAACGTCAAGGTCACATAAGCGCAGACTGCAGAACGAAATTTTGCTCAATTCACAACACTGCAACGCATTCTTATAGTCAATGTTACTCGCGTAAGACACAACAATATCCCAGAAATACACAGTCAATTCCACAGTCAGTTCCATATGGAAATAAAAAGAAAAATCCTCATTTTAACAATAAGAAGAAACAACCAAATGTCAATGCAGTTCAGAGTCCGAAACAAACAAACACTTCTTCAAATATCGCTGAGCCTGGGCCGTCAAACCAGACCTCGCAAGGTCAGACTAATTTTCAGAATGTGCAGAGCAAAGCAAATACCACATAGTTAACTCTAGAGGGGAAGAGAGTGATGTTGGGTCAAGGTCATTCATGTCAACATCAATAGTATTGAATAATCAATTTAATGTTTTATCAGATAATTGTGAGACAATAGATTTTCCTATGAAACACACGGCCGAATTAAGTAAAACAGTGCATGCTCCCGTAGATTTGCAACGAATTCATACAATAATAAGCCAAAATGAGTTACGGCCAGCCTTATATGCTGTAAATTTAGAACACAAATCCTTTACGTTATTTTTTGACTCTGGTAGTCCACGTAATATTATGGATTTGAAGACACATCATTTGTTGTTTTCGAACTTTACGATTAAAAAATCAAGAATTAGACTTTCAGGTATAGGAAATAGTGAATTAAACGTCATAGGCATAACTCATATTCAGTTCAGAGTCGGTAATCGCACGTTTGCCGATACATTTATTGTAAAAAACATTAATAAGTATCCAGCTGTAATTATAGGATACCCATCTATGGGAAATCAAAACATTATCTTAGCTCCTGCCAAGCACGGCGTGTATATCAAAGGGAAATTCTATAAGTCTTCTAATACCTTAAAATCAGTTTTGGATAAAAAGGAGACGACAAATGTAACCGTAACGTACGTTGAAGAACCAATAACTTGTCTCACTAATAAAGAAATAATATACGCGACCCAGCAGAATTCTCGTTCACCCGTAATATCATCTTGCACGCAATCTATCGAACCAAACATACCTTCGAATTTAATAGTGCAAATAAAGAAAACACTACCGGGATCTGAAATATTAATCCTTTCCGATACTTTGAAAACTAACGGATTGTCTGTCACACAAGCTATTTATACAGTAGGCTCACATCAGCAATGTAATATCGAAGTCTGTAATCATTTAAATAACACTTTTGTAATTCACAAAAATCAACATATCTTGGATGTAGAAGTTTATAAACATCGTATTCTTACCGTTGCTGAAATCAATCACTCTCAATCAGTTGCGGATGAATCCCTTTTGCGATCTATTAAAAATAAAATCAGTAAGGACATTCAAGACGAAGAAATTCAGCAGAAAATTTTTGAACTTTTAACTAAATATCAAGATGTCTTTTCCACTACGGATGGATCCTTAGGAAAAACAGATGTGATCGAGCATCAAATAAGGTTAAAGGACAAGCAGAAAATTATATATGTACCCTCGTACAGACTCCCTATGAAATTCCAGAATGAAATAAATGATGAAGTAGGTAAAATGTTAGAGGAAGGAGTCATTAGAAAATCAAACAGCCCTTATAATTTTCCTTTAATAGTTGTACCGAAAAAAGATCGAACATGGCGTATCTGCGTCGACTTTCGTCGTCTAAACGTGGAAACGATCCCTGATCGATTCCCAGTGCCATGTACTGACGATATTTTGTCTTTGTTAGGTCAGAATAAATATTTTACCAGTTTGGACTTACTTAAAGGCTTTCACCAGATATCATTAGAAGAAGATAGTATCCCATACACAGCCTTCAGCACAGCCAGGGGACATTATGAATTTTTACGGATGCCTTTTGGTTTACGTTGTGCTCCTATAACATTTACAAGAATGATTAACATAGTGTTTGGAGACTTGTTAGGGGATATATTGCATGCTTATATGGATGATCTTGTAATCTTTTCCAACACCTTAGAAGAACATCTACGTAAGTTAGAACTAGTACTACAGAGATTAAGACAACATAACTTAAGGGTAAAGATTAGTAAGTGTGAATTTTTCAAAACAGAATTAATATATTTGGGTTTCATGGTGTCAAGCCAAGGTCTTAAAATAGTCCATGATAAGGTGTCGGCTATACGTAATTTTCCCATAACTACTAATGTCAAGAGAATACAGCAATCTTTGGGTTGTAGTGGATATTACAGGCGATTTATACGCAACTATTCAATAATAGCCGCTCCTTTAACTGATCTTACGAAGAAGGGCGTAGATTTCATATGGTCTGAGCAACATCAACAGGCGTTTAATACTTTGAAAGATGAACTGTGTAGTTCTCCTATCTTAAAATTTCCTGACTTCGGTAAGGAATTCTTCATTGCAACAGACGCCTCAGACTTAGGAGTAGGAGGGGTATTGCTTCAGCAATATGATAAACAATTTTTCCCGATAGCTTTCTATTCTCGAAAATTGAGAACTTCCGAAAGTAAGTATGCAGTAATAGACAAGGAAGGGTTAGCTATTGTTAATTCGCTAGTGCATTTTAAGTTCATAATTTACAGTTATCCCGTTAAGGTTCTTACTGACCATAAACCCCTAACAGAGTTCTTTAAAGGCTTCAATCACAGCCCTAAACGAACTCGGTGGCATTTGATCATTCAAGATTTTGGCGCAAGAATCGGGTATTTACCTGGGAAAGCAAATATCATTGCGGATGCATTATCACGCAACCCCGTGTCATCTTGTACGGAGCCTTTAGCTGAATTAATAGATATATCAACATCCATGCCTATTGTAAAAACAATATCTGAACAAGAAGATTTAGGCTGGAGTGCTGAATTGTTACAGACTGAGCAAAGAAAAGATCAGAAAATAGAAACAATTATAAATGCTTTGAAAGGCAATCATAAAGAAAGGGAATATATAAAGTATAAGCAGCAGAATTATATAATCAAAGATAATATTCTGTGTAGGACTGTGACAAGGAAAACCCGCAATACACCACATGTAACTAACGACCAGGTAGTAGTACCAATCTCACTTATTTCCACTGTCCTGAATTGGTTGCATTCAAATCCATTACATGGACACCCTGGGTTCTCATTAATGTCACAGAAAGCCAAATCATTGTTTTATTGGCATACAATGCTTACAGATATAAAAAGACACATAGCTAATTGTCGCACATGTCAGGAAAACAAAGGGCATACGAAAACACCTGTCAGCCTAGGAGCTTATCCTGTGCCCAATCAACCCTTTGAAAGAATACATTTAGATTTGTTAACAGGATTTTACGAGTCAGACAGAGGAAATAAGCACCTCTTAGTAATTATAGATGCTTTAACTCGATATACAGAACTAATAGCGCTTAAAACTAAAACTGCGATTGAATGCGCTAGGAAGTTTTACGAGTGTTACATTTGTAAACATGGAATTCCACACATGATAATCTCAGACTCGGGTGGGGAATTTAATAATCACTTTCTTACCTCATTGTGTGAATTCCTCAACATAAAGAAAATAAATACCATGATATATCACCCAGAGTCGAATGGGCTAGTGGAAAGAGCAAATAGGAAGATATTAAATATATTGAGGGTAACACTAGGGGGATCAGACCCCAACTGGGATATTGCAATACCGGCGGCACTGAGTACTCTGAATCATTCATATCATATATCAATTAAAATGTCACTGCATGAAGCATTGTATGGTACCCCAGTTAGAACACCTTTCCATGTATTAACGCCTACAACTAATCTATCAAATCCTTTAAAAGAATGTATAAATGCAAGTATAAGTCGATATGATATCCTTCGAAAGAATTTAGAAGAATCCCAAATTATAATGAAAAGGAATCATGATAAAATAGCGAAACCAACTAAAACATATACCGTGGGTGATAAGATCTATATTCAAATCAATGTACGAAAAGGGCTCAATTATAAACTAACACCTAAGTTTGAAGGCCCATTTAACATTTTGGAAACATTAACGGCCAATAGGTTTAGAGTTCAAAACGTATCCCAACCCACGGATGAGAGAATAGTACCATTGGCTCACATAAGAAATTAAAAAGAAAAGAGAGGAAAAGAAGTGAAGGAAAATTTTATTCTATTTTATGTGATTAAAAGTTTTCTTTTTAATACAGGAGTAATTACATATATTTTTTCTCGTTACAGGTTTCCAAGATGAATTTTTTGTTGTTGGGAGTGATATTGTTCGCTCAGACATTTTTCTCGTATGGGATGAGCTCTAAGACTAAAAATATATATTTTAAATATGGCAACATAGTTGAAAGACAAGAAGACATTTTTATTACGTCAACCAACGTAATTGTCGAAGTGCATATGCAAGCAATTTTTCTTCAAGAGAATGATGTCACTAGCTTAAGAACCGCCATTTCAAGGTTTTCTGCATCATTGGATGAGTTGCATAGAAGACATTTTCATTTGACTACAGAGAGTTTGCTTGGATCAACATTAAAAGTTGCAGAGATGCTATCTGATGACTTGAAAAATAAGACTGGCGAGACAGGATCTTTGGCTTATGACCTTTTGATGTGGACTGTAGGACACGAACATAAAGAAAGACGGAATCCGTTTATTTATGCTGCATTAAGCATCTTTGGGTCTGTTGTAAGTTTAGGTTTAGGAATTTCCAATCGTCTTAAAATTAGTAATCAAAATAAGAAAATTGAGTTCTTGACTCATAAAGATGAATTGATTATGTCAGAACTAAGGAATCAGTTAGCTTCAATCAATAAAATTATGGATTTATTAAATGAACATTCAGATAATATCGTTCAAATTATGGAAGTACAGGATTTGTTGGCAACCTTAACGTATTATGATTCAAAGATAGATCACATACATAACAGAATTACACATTTCATTGAGAAATCCAAGGATTATGTAGAAGCTATCACGTTAGCAACTAAAGGTGTATTGTCGCCCCATTTGTTGCCTATAAGTTACTTAAAGTTAATTCTGGAGAACGGAAGGGATAAACTAGGCTATGTTCCTTTGTTAGACGAACATAGGTTAGAATTTTATTACAGCCTAATTACAGTAAACGTAGATAATAACAAGATTATGATTACAATTCCCTTTGATTCTTCTGATGCCTGGCAATCTTACAGGATATGACCATTTCCGACTTTCATGACGAATCACTCAAATCCAGTAATATCCAGTTTGACAGGACACGTATTGATTTCCCCAGACAAGGAAACATATACGGTCATTAAAGACTTAAATCAATTAACTCACTGTTCAGACGCAATGGATAGAAAAATATGTACAGCTGACTCATTTGAATTCCATAAAAACTTAATGGATTCATGCGAGTTAGGTATAGTGCTAGACGGTGCTCTCTCCTATACAAGTGAAAATTGTCTGGATAAGCTTTATCCCTTTGACAATAATGAGTTCAATTGCAGACTGAATAATGGCTCGTGGATACGATACGACAAGGACGGCTTCAATGTATCATGCCCTGACGGATCCACGTCCTTCACCCATATCTTCGTCGCAGCAGATGGTTGTGTCGGGACTTCCCCGAATTCCATGGTGACTGGTCTACGGACAATCATCAGAGAACGAGCCTACTTCGCGAACTTCACGTGGACCTCTACAATGCCAGCACTTCCTCTTCCGTACAACGGACATGTGGCAAAGCGGTTGATGAAACTTACCGAAAGGGACCACCTGTCACCGACTTATAAGGAAATTCTTCACCCCATACTACTAGCTGGATTGAGTATCACGGTGGTGATATTTATCGCCGTGAACATCCTTGTTTGGCGTAGGTTACGGCACAGCAAGCAGCTAAAAAGGAACGATTCGCCTAGCCCCGACAATACGCCCTATTTGATTCAATTCAAAGCGGTTTGAGTGGCCACCTCATTCTCTAAAGGAGTAATTTGTCGGGAAGAGTTTGTATGAAAAGCTGATTAGTACGCTAGTAATATGTAATTAAAGAAATTTTCTACATTTGCATTGTTAAAAATACATTTAAAACAACATTAAAAAAAAAGAAAAAAGATATAAATCATTTTTTCTCTCGGCATCTAATAAAAATATATAAGCTGGAATGTTAAAAAAGAAAACAGAAAAAAAAGATAAAATATATAACAGAATCTATGGGCATCTAATAAAATATATCAGCCCTATATATAAATATATATATATATGTACAAAACCGTGGTACGTGTACGTACCAGGAATTCGTGTTTGTGCACTAAAAATTGAGTATTATGTTTCTGACAAAGGTAACAATTATTCTTTATCAAGTTACCGAATCATATGTAAGTCAGAAGGTTTTTTTTGGTACCATATAATCATTTGCTAGCAATGTACCATATATATGATCTTGGTTTTATCATGCATTTTTCTTTTTGCTTTGGTAATATCTTTTTTATATGCATTATTGTTATTATTTTTTAATGTGCCTATTTGGACATTCGTCCTCGGTTGATTATGGCTAAAGTTAAACAAAGAATAATACGTATGTCCAGTCACACCTAATAACCATGTTTTGGCTTGTTAAATTTTTGTAAAAAAAAAAAATTGAGATAGCTGACCGAGCTAATGTAATAGTTAGAATAGTTAATATTACATGTTTAAAACAAATGACGTAATATGTCATGTTGGTTGAAGGAGCTAACCCTGGGACTTGCTGTAGTCATTCAAATCGTAAACAGGACATACAATGCAAACCTCAGCAATTTGACATTCTTCTTAACGTCAACACATTGTCTCAAGCGTGTGAAAGTTTGTGACGTCACCGGATGTAGGTGTCTTCCGAGTTTGTGACGTGACTAATATAAACTGAGCATACGATATCTGTGATATCGATAAGTTAGTCAGTTCATATCTATACTTCACCAGAATTGGTCATCTGGACCAACCCAGCTTCCTCCAGTGATGGAGATGTTTAACTCTGTTGTTTTTATAGAATAAATACTTAAAAGCTATTAAGATGTATTCAGTTATCCATTTACATACATCTGAAACAACACATACTCAATGTGTGCTTATAACAGTAGCACGCCAATATATATACTCATATATGTATGTATTTATGTGCGTGTATATATATATATATATATATATATATATATATATATATATATGTGTGTGTGTGTGTGTGTGCGTGTGTGTGTGTATGTGTGTATGTGTCTGTATGCCTGTGTGTATAATAATGCATATATACGGTATGTAAATACATGTACATTTACATACATGCGTACAGATTGATATATATATATATATATATATATATATATATATATATATATATATATATATATATATATATATATATATATAGTTATTATAAATTCAGAATTCAGTTAACATATGTATTTTACTAATCATTATATTCAAATAACTCCTCTACCCTTGCCGACATCATTACAAACATTTCTTGAAATTTGCAAACTTAACATATGAATCACATTAAATGAAGGCATAATGAGCTCGTGTGTTTACAGAAGGAAAGGTAAATATGAATTAATAGAATTATTTACGGTATTATTCAAACCAAAACATTTGTTGTATTTCGGGTGATGCGTAATTTGTCCTAGTGAAGATGATTAATGAGTTATTGTTTTGCCACGCTGAATAGTTACTAATCCTAATTACATGAATGCGTGATTCAAGACAAATCATGAATATTCTATCTTTAGTAATATGTATATTGATTTAAATTGATGTTTTTTTCTTGAATCGTAATCTTTTTACAGCCTCCTTAAATTCCTAGTTATGTAATTCATTTCATTTCCTTTTCGCCTATGTATGGATATACTAACACTGTCAAAATGCATTAATAAATTCCATAAGAAAGACCACCATCCGTGTCTTTGGTTTCAAATTGTATTTGGAAAACTATCCTAAATTAAAATCTAGAAAATATTTTGAATTGCTTTCACAATAATCTTATATGTGAATAGAAGAGAAATGGAGACGTTTTCACTCGCTGCGGTATGATTATAATACCACACACGATAGGCTCTAGCAAGTAACATCCTATGCACTACTGTATGAGATATCCAACAATGACGTTTTACCGTAGTATTTCCGTATGGTTCACGTGACAAACACCTTCCGCACAGACACATACTCTCTCTCTCTCTCTCTCTCTCTCTCTCTCTCTCTCTCTCTCTCTCTCTCTCTCTCTCTCTCTCTCTCTCTCTCTTTTATATATATATATATATATATATATATATATATATATATATATATATATATATATATATATATATCCCCCCATAATCGGTCTCGGGTTCTCGGGAAACACTTACTGTCTGTCCCAAGTAGAGGTTCGTCCAACACTCTTGATTGTTGTTTCTTTATTCGAATCTTGTATCACCTTTGTAATTCCTCTCATGATTCACTGAACATAACTATGGCATCGCAAATCTTAAGTTGTTAAGGTATTCCCCGTTTATATTAATTCCTACATTTTCCCAATCTGAATTCTTAAAATGGATGGAGTCTCCCTGTCTAACTTCTTTCTCAATCGGAATTTTCTCACTTTTTTTTATGTAGTTGCATTTCCTGTTCTAACATAAGATTTTTTTTTATGTAGTTGCATTTCCTGTTCTAACATAAGATTCTTCTATTCCTTGTTTTTTGAAAGGCTTTCAATGCTTAGAATTGTGTTGGCCGTTGTGGTAACGTCCTTGATTGGTGAACACCAGACTTGGGTTCAAGTCCCGCTCTAACTCGTTAGATGCTTTGGTCGCTGCAACCTCACCATCCTCGTGAGCTAAGGATGGTGGTTTTGGGGGTGCCTGCAGGTCTCTGCTGAATCCACCGCAGCCATTGCCTAGCCCTCCTTGGTCCTAGCTTGGATGGAGAGGGACTTGGGCCCTGATCATATGTATATATAGTCAGTCTCTATGGCATTGTCCTGCTTGATAGGGCACTCTCACTGTTTCTTGCCTCTGCTATCATGAGCGGCCTTCAAACCTTTATACGCAGGACACGAGGCCGAAATTTAAAGAAGGATAAGCATGGGATGGAGAGTATTTGGTAAACAAAATGAGATTATGAAACGTTAAATGCAACTTTCTCAAAAAAGTGAAGTAGTCCTACCAGTATTAACTTATGCATCAGAAACTTGGAGCCCTACTAAAGCTTTAGAACGTGAGGTAGTTACTACTCAAAGAGCTCTGGAAAGAATAATGTTTTGATTAACACTACGAGACAGAAAAACCGAAACATGGATACGAGAGGACACTAAATTAGAGGATATTCTAACAACATGTAAGAAAAAGAAATGGACATGGGTAGGACATATAATAAGAGTAACTGACAATAGATGGACATTAAGAATAACTGACTGGGTCCGTTGAGATTGTAAAAGAAACATGGGAAGGAAGAGAAGGCGATGGGTTGGCAAACTAAGAAAGTTTGCGGGTGTTGATTGGTACAGAAAGATCATAAAAAGATGCAAGTTGAACGGCATGTGGAATAGTAACGGGTGATGACGATATATATATATATATATATATATATATATATATATATATATATATATATATATATATATATATATATATATATATATCAAATAAGCCATATATATTTTTGATACATTAATGTCTGAATTCTCTTAACGACCTCGGGATCAGAGCCCCAGGCGAAATCACACAAAGACAAGAGCTTGTGACCGGCCAGGAATCGAACCCTGGTCGGCAAGCTTGTATAGACAGTGACTAAACCACTTGGCCACGAAGAAAGATAAAAGTCGATGACAATTCTTCTGTACATATACCTGTCGAATTCAGGTGTTTTGTACTTAGGATTGAATTCAACCCATCTTCACCATCGTAGCTAATTGGTAGTTTGTTACTTGGCATTTGATTAATGATAAATTTTGCACATTTAGACGCGTTTTTCATATTCAAATAAGCCATATATATTTTTGATACATTAATGTCTGGATTCTCTTTACGACCTCAGGATCAGAGCCCCAGGCGAAATTTCACAAAGTCAAGAGCTTGTGACCGGCTGGGAATCGAACCCTGGTCGGTATGCTTGTATAGATAGTGACAAAACCACTTGGCCACGAAGAAAGATAAAAGTCGATGACAATTCTTCTGTACTTATATATACGTGTGTGTGTCTGTGTGTGTGTGTGTGTGTGTGGGTGTTTCAATGGTAATTTGTGCAGTATTAGATTTACATCAAGGAATTCGTTCAATTATTATGAATCTGCATCTTGGCACTGCGTTGGTAATTATTGTATCATAAACAATTTTTCCGGTGGCGCTCTCAAAATAAATTTGTGTCTTGATAAAAGATTCCACCAAATGCATACTCGGCAATGTCTTCAAACAAAGAACACGCACGTGATACAATCGCTAGATTTTATTTATAGTATGTTGTGCCGTCTCTGTAGGTTTGTTTTCTTCCCTTTTATGGTTTACATATATATCCTCGCCTGACCAAAACTTCTGCCAGGATTATTATTATTATTATTATTATTATTATTATTATTATTATTATTATTATTTGTGTAGTAGTGGTAGTTATATAAAATTTTACTCCTTTCTGCATAGGAATGCATGTATTCGTACAAGTTCTCTTACAAAGGGTTCTACAATTATTCACTGACGTCAAACCCTGAATTTCTGAATGATTTTACTAAAATTAGGAGAAAATTCCCTTAAAGTGGAAAACCAAAATAGTTATAGATAAATGAGTGGAACAAGTGCTAATATCTTCAAGAGGGAAGTCCTTTGATAAAATCAAATGAAAAAGCAACCTGCAACATAGCATCCCTTCATCCCATACTATTTCCAGCCACTGTGGATATCCAGTCTCATGGGAGAGAGCGTGTGCCTGCTAGCATGCTATTTCCCATGATCAAATTAGGTTGAAATGGCATCATTTGTATGCTAACCTTCAGGAGAGAGGCTCTGGCGTTCTACTCCTCTTAGGAATAGCCAGCATTTGCAGACAGGATTCCTGCCACCTTTGTTTTAAGAGTCATTAAAATAAATGGTTCTGATTTACATATGAAGAGACGAGGGGGATCTTTAAGGTATTTGGAGATATACCATGATGTATTTTATCACCCATTGTCCCAACTTTAAGATAAGGAGAATTATCTGCAGGATATAACAAAACTTATGACCCTCAAGGGTCCTTCGGTCTGATGCTTCTGCCTCAAGGCACTGATTCAAGAAGTTTGTGAGAAATGTTAGAAAGGGAACAGCCATCTGGATTACTTGACTTCGACGAAGTCTTATGGCATTATTAATGGAATCCTGTAATCCAATTGGGAAAATGATACATATGACATTTTATGATAGGTATTTTAGTGAGGTTTCTATTTTTTTTCCCCAGTAAAACATTCACCTTCGTAATTTTACGACTCATTTAAATATACGGAGCTTAGTAGTGGACTATATTATGTAATAGAATATTTCCATAATTTGTTGATTACCATTCCATGATTTGATAAATAATTCCTAATTATTGCGGCAACTGCTTCAGTTAAAGATTATATTGTGTACTATTGCTGTTGATATTCTTGCATGGAAAGTTAATTAATCTGTATCGCAATAATTGTTGCATGCGAATAGTATTTGCCATGTCCGACGAACATTACAGTTAGAAATGAGGAAAATATAATTCATTGTGCAATAGCTAAGCGTGAATAGATACTACACATCATTATTGTACGATGCAGTATTTTTATGTGTATATATCTGTTACTGTAATGTAATCAAATGTATTTTTACTTCACCGTCACTTTGTGTTTGAGGTTCTATATCATCATAAAAGTTTCCTCGTTTTTAACAAATTACATTCTATGCCCTCCATATCTCTTTTTTATTAATCACATTATAAACTTTCTCTTGACCCATATTTGCTAATATTTTTTTTTCCTATTAAGCAAAAACGCATCCCGCAGTTTTATCAGTTGAGCAGTAAATCATCTTTATCCTTCCAATCATTTCCTTTTTCAATCGTAACTGTACTATATACGACAATTTATATTAATTAACTTCATAAGACTTAAGCTTTCTTCGAGAACTTCTCACCATATATAATGGTAAAATGATTACTCTCAAACATTCCAGCGAAACCTTTGCTCCTTCAGACATATACTTCACATGAAAACCACACTGAAATGTACCACTTATAACTCCGTCACCTCTTTTTTAAATTTTCAGACTTCTAATATTCTACAATGCGTATAGCCTAATTCCTGTAACTTATGTTACGCATTTCTAACTATATATTCACCCATTCCATCATTAAATCAGTCATAGATAGGATTATTTTACTTATTAGACCACTTTAGCCTTCAACCCAAATCGCATTCTCTTAGCTTCTCAGCCCCTTTTTTCCAGTTAATTCTTTCAAAATAAGTTAATTCTTAAAGGTTGCCTTAGTAGGCCCTTATACACCTGTATAACTTTATATATTTTCTTTGTATTCACCTGAATCTATTTTCTTCATCATAAAAGGTTGTGAAATATCAATCACCATGTTGCTTTGCAAGTGGGAAAAATTAAGGTGCCATAGTATCTAGTGTAGCGGGATAGCATGTAGATGGGCGTTTTAATCTCTTA
>NC_090764.1:30936145-30938645 GCF_036898095.1 Palaemon carinicauda
ATATATATATATATATACAGAGAGAGAGAGAGAGAGAGAGAGAGAGAGAGAGAGAGAGAGAGAGAGAGAGAGAGAGAGAGAGAGGGGGTGAAGATATACCCGCACGGATTACACTACGCACTTTCACAAAGAACCTTTCAAATAATTACGTTCATGTCTGAAGCCCGAGATACACTACCTGCAAAGTTTGTAATAACTTTTGTTTTGTGTACAATAAGACTCCAAAGTTAGTTTCGTACATTAGACAAAGTTGTAAACATCTTTCATTTAAAGTTGGAGTTGAACGAGCCACGGATAGTTTCATTAGCTATTTCGGGAAATGAAAATTAGGAAATATGTAAGAAAAACTGATGTCAGTGGCGAAATTATAAACATAAAAAATTTATTAGAAAATTATTGTTTCTTAAATTTTACTAACAAATCGTCTGTGTAGCTAAATTTTCGATATTTTCCTAATAATAACAATAAAAAATTAGATTCTTTAAAGATTCAGGTCAGATGCGTTTCTAACTTTTTTTTTCTTCTTTTTTTGTAATGAAATACTTACTGAGACAACATATATTTTTTCGTAGAGGCATTTAAGTATTAGTTTTTATTATCAAAAGTCATGAATGCAATTATAATATTATTGCCCAAGTTATTTTTAGTTGGTATTATTTTCTTTTATATGTATTTTTTAATGCAAAAGTAACCTTCACTCTTTTAGGCTGAGTTATCAAAAGACCAAAGAACCTCTCTTCATCGATATGGCTTTGATATTTAAATGAAGTTTGTTGACAGAATCTATCAGACTGACACGTAATGCTGGTAGTTTGTATTTTGAATATATAAATGAGATTTCCATACAATTATTTCCACCAATGTTAAGAATATAATCTGTGTACCAGTATATATTAGAGTCAAGGTTTTACCCATTATATTTAGCTTACTTTTATGAATGGTTTCTGGAAACGTTTTACAATATATCGGTTATGATGATTCTTTGAAAAATATGCTGTACTGTTTTATAATTATTTCTTCAGTACACCAGTTAGCATGGGTTAGTAAAAGAAAAACATCCTAGCAGGCTACATGAAAGCCTTGTGATGTGTTTCATGAATTAAAATTGCACAGTAGTTTCGGATTATAAAGATGTTGCATGCTTTTCTTGGAATCCAGTTCCCTGAAATGTTTTTTACTTTCAACATTATTTTTATGATAAAATGTGAAGATATATTCAACAATCAATTTCCCCAGCTCGTAATCAGGTAAATGTCCAACCAAAGCAGATAGTTGAGGTACAGAAAGTACTTATACGTTCGTCACTTTCCTTCTTGTATAGTTTAATATCATACTGTCATTTTCCATCTTTTTAAAATGTAAGTAGATATTTATACAAATACTATTCTATGATACCAACAAAGAACGGCTCGTTGTACATTGAATTCCAATCTTTCTCATTCAGTTGTCGATCGCAATATTCATTTATTCTATGTAAAAGTGGTATAGTATTGAATAATTCTGGGGTGCAACAAATATCCATTATTTGTATTTTTCCTAGAAAAAATATTTAGTTATCAAGTGAAATATGATTCACGTATACCCTCCCTAACATGTGTACTTTCATCACGATTCAGCAAATTTTGCTGAAGGAAATTGACGCATCGAGCATTATAAATCATATGTACTATGTTTGAATGTAAGGTGCTTAGATCATAATGCACTTTCTTTTCGATTGAAAGAAAAAGGACGAATTTCTTCATAGAGGAGAAAACTATTTTTTTTCTCTATTTTTCCAATTATATCTAATTCGGTCACATTCATCTCAATCACTAATGGTTGAAGTAAAAGATCCTGTTTTACCTATTCCTTGAACGATTAAACTGTAAAATGTTTCGAGGAATATGAGCACCCATAAATCATATTTTATTAGTAACAATAGTATCAGCTTGAAAAAAAAAAACATAGCAGGGTCAAAACTATTGATGCCATACCCTGAAAGTTTCGAAACAAAAACATTGAACTTTGAATCCCGGATCCTCGTTCGTCATAACATATATTATAATAGCAATTATGCTAATGTATTAGGAATCAGACCATCGTCGCTCTGATTACACAAAAAGATCAGTCCCAGGATGATAACTGGATTAAAATTAAACGCTGCGCAGAGTTTTTATAAATATTATAATCGCAAAAACTCATAGTAAATATTTTATAGATGTTGTTTTTTCAGGAATTGTTGAGAATTAGTAATTTGTTTTCATTATTTATGTAAATGCCATTGAATAATAAGAGTTGACGTTTGTCATAGAACATGTTCATAGCTTGAAAATGGCCGGAAGACTATCTCACCGAATATTTCTTATTGATATATATATATATATATATATATATATATATATATATATATATATATATATATATATATATATATATATATGTCTGAGTGGTGGGGGGAGAAATAACACTAAGAGACATAAAAGGAGCAACATGAATACGAAAGGAAACTGAAGTAATAATA
>NC_090764.1:30941145-30968645 GCF_036898095.1 Palaemon carinicauda
TTTTGTGTACAATAAGACTCCAAAGTTAGTTTCGTACATTAGACAAAGTTGTAAACATCTTTCATTTAAAGTTGGAGTTGAACGAGCCACGGATAGTTTCATTAGCTATTTCGGGAAATGAAAATTAGGAAATATGTAAGAAAAACTGATGTCAGTGGCGAAATTATAAACATAAAAAATTTATTAGAAAATTATTGTTTCTTAAATTTTACTAACAAATCGTCTGTGTAGCTAAATTTTCGATATTTTCCTAATAATAACAATAAAAAATTAGATTCTTTAAAGATTCAGGTCAGATGCGTTTCTAACTTTTTTTTTCTTCTTTTTTTGTAATGAAATACTTACTGAGACAACATATATTTTTTCGTAGAGGCATTTAAGTATTAGTTTTTATTATCAAAAGTCATGAATGCATTTATAATATTATTGCCCAAGTTATTTTTAGTTGGTATTATTTTCTTTTATATGTATTTTTTAATGCAAAAGTAACCTTCACTCTTTTAGGCTGAGTTATCAAAAGACCAAAGAACCTCTCTTCATCGATATGGCTTTGATATTTAAATGAAGTTTGTTGACAGAATCTATCAGACTGACACGTAATGCTGGTAGTTTGTATTTTGAATATATAAATGAGATTTCCATACAATTATTTCCACCAATGTTAAGAATATAATCTGTGTACCAGTATATATTAGAGTCAAGGTTTTACCCATTATATTTAGCTTACTTTTATGAATGGTTTCTGGAAACGTTTTACAATATATCGGTTATGATGATTCTTTGAAAAATATGCTGTACTGTTTTATAATTATTTCTTCAGTACACCAGTTAGCATGGGTTAGTAAAAGAAAAACATCCTAGCAGGCTACATGAAAGCCTTGTGATGTGTTTCATGAATTAAAATTACACAGTAGTTTCGGATTATAAAGATGTTGCATGCTTTTCTTGGAATCCAGTTCCCTGAAATGTTTTTTACTTTCAACATTATTTTTATGATAAAATGTGAAGATATATTCAACAATCAATTTCCCCAGCTCGTAATCAGGTAAATGTCCAACCAAAGCAGATAGTTGAGGTACAGAAAGTACTTATACGTTCGTCACTTTCCTTCTTGTATAGTTTAATATCATACTGTCATTTTCCATCTTTTTAAAATGTAAGTAGATATTTATACAAATACTATTCTATGATACCAACAAAGAACGGCTCGTTGTACATTGAATTCCAATCTTTCTCATTCAGTTGTCGATCGCAATATTCATTTATTCTATGTAAAAGTGGTATAGTATTGAATAATTCTGGGGTGCAACAAATATCCATTATTTGTATTTTTCCTAGAAAAAATATTTAGTTATCAAGTGAAATATGATTCACGTATACCCTCCCTAACATGTGTACTTTCATCACGATTCAGCAAATTTTGCTGAAGGAAATTGACGCATCGAGCATTATAAATCATATGTACTATGTTTGAATGTAAGGTGCTTAGATCATAATGCACTTTCTTTTCGATTGAAAGAAAAAGGACGAATTTCTTCATAGAGGAGAAAACTATTTTTTTTCTCTATTTTTCCAATTATATCTAATTCGGTCACATTCATCTCAATCACTAATGGTTGAAGTAAAAGATCCTGTTTTACCTATTCCTTGAACGATTAAACTGTAAAATGTTTCGAGGAATATGAGCACCCATAAATCATATTTTATTAGTAACAATAGTATCAGCTTGAAAAAAAAAACATAGCAGGGTCAAAACTATTGATGCCATACCCTGAAAGTTTCGAAACAAAAACATTGAACTTTGAATCCCGGATCCTCGTTCGTCATAACATATATTATAATAGCAATTATGCTAATGTATTAGGAATCAGACCATCGTCGCTCTGATTACACAAAAAGATCAGTCCCAGGATGATAACTGGATTAAAATTAAACGCTGCGCAGAGTTTTTATAAATATTATAATCGCAAAAACTCATAGTAAATATTTTATAGATGTTGTTTTTTCAGGAATTGTTGAGAATTAGTAATTTGTTTTCATTATTTATGTAAATGCCATTGAATAATAAGAGTTGACGTTTGTCATAGAACATGTTCATAGCTTGAAAATGGCCGGAAGACTATCTCACCGAATATTTCTTATTGATATATATATATATATATATATATATATATATATATATATATATATATATATATATATATATATATATATATATATATGTCTGAGTGGTGGGGGGAGAAATAACACTAAGAGACATAAAAGGAGCAACATGAATACGAAAGGAAACTGAAGTAATAATAAGAAAGACAGACAGTAAATGAACATTACAAATAACAAAATGGGTCACTAGAATTGTAAAAGAAGCAGGGAAAGGAAGAGAAGACGATGGATTGACGAACTAAGAAAGTTTGCAAGCGTGAACTGGCACAGAAAGACCGTAAACAGACGCAAAGGGAAGAACATGTATGAACCCTTTGTTCTGCAGTGAACTAGTAACGGTTGATGATGATGATGATATAAAAAAAAAACACTACTTTTTGTCAGAAATGCATAGTAGTAGCAACTCTGACTATGGTAAATAATGGTAAGTGGTAATAAGTTCAGCCCGTTCTTTTAAATATATCTTTGTTTAGTAGACGTAGGCATGGTTCATATATATATATATATATATATATATATATATATATACATGTGTGTATTATATATATATATATGTATATATATAATGTATATATATGTGTATATATATATATATATATATATATATATATGTATATATATATATATATATATACACACAAAAGGACAATAACAAATGCCAAAAGCCATGGCGATATACAAACCCTTTCACCACGTCAATGTATCCCCACTCAGAAATGACGGTCTCATAATTGAAGGTTGAATCTGATAGAGCCGGACTTCTAGGTTTTAAAGACAATCACGAAGGTGGAATAATTTAGTCTCAAATTTTTTTTACAGTCCAGTTTCGATGGATGATGGAACTTCGAACTGGACTAAATTAAATGACTTTATGTTTGAATATGGATTTTATTAACCGATTGAAGAATAGCTTTTTATGTGAACAGATGCCACAAGATTTTTTTTTTTTATGTAATATATACTGTATATGTTGGTAGCAGGAAAAACATAGTATCCGTTAAGAGTAAGCAAAAATACTGCATATTTTCTGGAATATTTCGATGTCCGTTCAATTTAACTAGTCGGGAATAGAATATTGTCGAGACCTTTTGACAAAAGAGCAGAATGGACTTTCCTTTTTACCGAAAGACCAGATTGGACTTCCTCAACCAATCCCGGTTCCCACATCTGGGACCGCTGTAATGGGAGTCGGGGAGTGTCAGGATGAAACAGTATATATTCGAAAGGAACATTACAACAACGTAGACAAAACCAGTCTTATAAAAAAATATCATTTGTATAGATATGTAAGTTTTTTCGTGCGCATATATAAATTATAATTGATATAATTGAGAAAAATAGAAGTGTGGCATTATAGATATAAGTAGAATTTATGGTTATCTGGTGAAGGTCAGAATTGCCTTTATATAATACACATATACAGTGTATAAGGGTGTGGCATACGTAACGCTCTATTTGTTTTTATATCATTTCACTTTTATTGACCATTATTGAACCGAATACACATTATAATAAATTTTTTAATGTATTCTATTAATTTATCACCCTTTGGAATGCCTTCATGTTCAATAGAATAAAAGATAATTAATAAGGCTTTAATTCTGTTCCACTTAAACAATGAGTGTTACTTATGCCGCACCATATATATATATATATATATATATATAAGCACCCAGCTCTTATTTGCTTTCAAAGAAATTTTGCAACTTCCTTGGTTAAATAAGGACTGACTGAAATCCGTGCGCAGAATAAGGACTCGCGTTATACCTATGTGGATACTTGGAATATACACATCAAATTCTCATTTAATAACTACTAATTTTTATTTTCGAATTGATGGTAAATTAATTGAAGTTAATTTTAGATTTCATATTATGCAGTTAAAACAGTAGCAAATGTCTTAAAGACTTATTATTAAAAAGAAATGGGCGTTGATATTAATGCAATATCCTAATTAGAGCAGTTATATTTAGGAACAGATTATTGAAAAATTTAGTAAATTTTCAACTTTCAATATATATATATGTATATATATATATATATATATATATATATATATATATATATATATATATATATATATATATATATACAGTATATATATATATATATATATATATATATACATACATATATATATATATGTATGTATGTATGTAAGTATGTATATATATATATATATATGTGTGTGTGTGTGTGTGGGTGAGATAGTATCGATAATGGTTAAGTTGTTGTTTACTTTGTTGAGATTCAGAGGCACATATTTGTATTCTGGTCCCAGTAGAACCAATTATGAAATAATTACCTTTTGTGTTTTTACTCCCAAAGTTTGGTGAATTTGGTTTATAATAGTATTTGTTGTTCAATGTTATGTTTATACTATATATATATATATATATATATATATATATATATATATATATATATATACAGAGAGAGAGAGAGAGAGAGAGAGAGAGAGAGAGAGAGAGAGAGAGGGGGGGGGGTGAAGATATACCCGCACGGATTACACTACGCACTTTCACAAAGAACCTTTCAAATAATTACGTTCATGTCTGAAGCCCGAGATACACTACCTGCAAAGTTTGTAATAACTTTTGTTTTGTGTACAATAAGACTCCAAAGTTAGTTTCGTACATTAGACAAAGTTGTAAACATCTTTCATTTAAAGTTGGAGTTGAACGAGCCACGGATAGTTTCATTAGCTATTTCGGGAAATGAAAATTAGGAAATATGTAAGAAAAACTGATGTCAGTGGCGAAATTATAAACATAAAAAATTTATTAGAAAATTATTGTTTCTTAAATTTTACTAACAAATCGTCTGTGTAGCTAAATTTTCGATATTTTCCTAATAATAACAATAAAAAATTAGATTCTTTAAAGATTCAGGTCAGATGCGTTTCTAACTTTTTTTTTCTTCTTTTTTTGTAATGAAATACTTACTGAGACAACATATATTTTTTCGTAGAGGCATTTAAGTATTAGTTTTTATTATCAAAAGTCATGAATGCATTTATAATATTATTGCCCAAGTTATTTTTAGTTGGTATTATTTTCTTTTATATGTATTTTTTAATGCAAAAGTAACCTTCACTCTTTTAGGCTGAGTTATCAAAAGACCAAAGAACCTCTCTTCATCGATATGGCTTTGATATTTAAATGAAGTTTGTTGACAGAATCTATCAGACTGACACGTAATGCTGGTAGTTTGTATTTTGAATATATAAATGAGATTTCCATACAATTATTTCCACCAATGTTAAGAATATAATCTGTGTACCAGTATATATTAGAGTCAAGGTTTTACCCATTATATTTAGCTTACTTTTATGAATGGTTTCTGGAAACGTTTTACAATATATCGGTTATGATGATTCTTTGAAAAATATGCTGTACTGTTTTATAATTATTTCTTCAGTACACCAGTTAGCATGGGTTAGTAAAAGAAAAACATCCTAGCAGGCTACATGAAAGCCTTGTGATGTGTTTCATGAATTAAAATTACACAGTAGTTTCGGATTATAAAGATGTTGCATGCTTTTCTTGGAATCCAGTTCCCTGAAATGTTTTTTACTTTCAACATTATTTTTATGATATAATGTGAAGATATATTCAACAATCAATTTCCCCAGCTCGTAATCAGGTAAATGTCCAACCAAAGCAGATAGTTGAGGTACAGAAAGTACTTATACGTTCGTCACTTTCCTTCTTGTATAGTTTAATATCATACTGTCATTTTCCATCTTTTTAAAATGTAAGTAGATATTTATACAAATACTATTCTATGATACCAACAAAGAACGGCTCGTTGTACATTGAATTCCAATCTTTCTCATTCAGTTGTCGATCGCAATATTCATTTATTCTATGTAAAAGTGGTATAGTATTGAATAATTCTGGGGTGCAACAAATATCCATTATTTGTATTTTTCCTAGAAAAAATATTTAGTTATCAAGTGAAATATGATTCACGTATACCCTCCCTAACATGTGTACTTTCATCACGATTCAGCAAATTTTGCTGAAGGAAATTGACGCATCGAGCATTATAAATCATATGTACTATGTTTGAATGTAAGGTGCTTAGATCATAATGCACTTTCTTTTCGATTGAAAGAAAAAGGACGAATTTCTTCATAGAGGAGAAAACTATTTTTTTTCTCTATTTTTCCAATTATATCTAATTCGGTCACATTCATCTCAATCACTAATGGTTGAAGTAAAAGATCCTGTTTTACCTATTCCTTGAACGATTAAACTGTAAAATGTTTCGAGGAATATGAGCACCCATAAATCATATTTTATTAGTAACAATAGTATCAGCTTGAAAAAAAAAACATAGCAGGGTCAAAACTATTGATGCCATACCCTGAAAGTTTCGAAACAAAAACATTGAACTTTGAATCCCGGATCCTCGTTCGTCATAACATATATTATAATAGCAATTATGCTAATGTATTAGGAATCAGACCATCGTCGCTCTGATTACACAAAAAGATCAGTCCCAGGATGATAACTGGATTAAAATTAAACGCTGCGCAGAGTTTTTATAAATATTATAATCGCAAAAACTCATAGTAAATATTTTATAGATGTTGTTTTTTCAGGAATTGTTGAGAATTAGTAATTTGTTTTCATTATTTATGTAAATGCCATTGAATAATAAGAGTTGACGTTTGTCATAGAACATGTTCATAGCTTGAAAATGGCCGGAAGACTATCTCACCGAATATTTCTTATTGATATATATATATATATATATATATATATATATATATATATATATATATATATATATATATATATATATATATATGTCTGAGTGGTGGGGGGAGAAATAACACTAAGAGACATAAAGGAGCAACATGAATACGAAAGGAAACTGAAGTAATAATAAGAAAGACAGACAGTAAATGAACATTACAAATAACAAAATGGGTCACTAGAATTGTAAAAGAAGCAGGGAAAGGAAGAGAAGACGATGGATTGACGAACTAAGAAAGTTTGCAAGCGTGAACTGGCACAGAAAGACCGTAAACAGACGCAAATGGAAGAACATGTATGAACCCTTTGTTCTGCAGTGAACTAGTAACGGTTGATGATGATGATGATATAAAAAAAAAACACTACTTTTTGTCAGAAATGCATAGTAGTAGCAACTCTGACTATGGTAAATAATGGTAAGTGGTAATAAGTTCAGCCCGTTCTTTTAAATATATCTTTGTTTAGTAGACGTAGGCATGGTTCATATATATATATATATATATATATATATATATATATATATACATGTGTGTATTATATATATATATATATGTATATATATAATGTATATATATGTGTATATATATATATGTATATATATATATATATATACACAAAAGGACAATAACAAATGCCAAAAGCCATGGCGATATACAAACCCTTTCACCACGTCAATGTATCCCCACTCAGAAATGACGGTCTCATAATTGAAGGTTGAATCTGATAGAGCCGGACTTCTAGGTTTTAAAGACAATCACGAAGGTGGAATAATTTAGTCTCAAATTTTTTTTACAGTCCAGTTTCGATGGATGATGGAACTTCGAACTGGACTAAATTAAATGACTTTATGTTTGAATATGGATTTTATTAACCGATTGAAGAATAGCTTTTTATGTGAACAGATGCCACAAGATTTTTTTTTTATGTAATATATACTGTATATGTTGGTAGCAGGAAAAACATAGTATCCGTTAAGAGTAAGCAAAAATACTGCATATTTTCTGGAATATTTCGATGTCCGTTCAATTTAACTAGTCGGGAATAGAATATTGTCGAGACCTTTTGACAAAAGAGCAGAATGGACTTTCCTTTTTACCGAAAGACCAGATTGGACTTCCTCAACCAATCCCGGTTCCCACATCTGGGACCGCTGTAATGGGAGTCGGGGAGTGTCAGGATGAAACAGTATATATTCGAAAGGAACATTACAACAACGTAGACAAAACCAGTCTTATAAAAAAATATCATTTGTATAGATATGTAAGTTTTTTCGTGCGCATATATAAATTATAATTGATATAATTGAGAAAAATAGAAGTGTGGCATTATAGATATAAGTAGAATTTATGGTTATCTGGTGAAGGTCAGAATTGCCTTTATATAATACACATATACAGTGTATAAGGGTGTGGCATACGTAACGCTCTATTTGTTTTCATATCATTTCACTTTTATTGACCATTATTGAACCGAATACACATTATAATAAATTTTTTAATGTATTCTATTAATTTATCACCCTTTGGAATGCCTTCATGTTCAATAGAATAAAAGATAATTAATAAGGCTTTAATTCTGTTCCACTTAAACAATGAGTGTTACTTATGCCGCACCATATATATATATATATATATAAGCACCCAGCTCTTATTTGCTTTCAAAGAAATTTTGCAACTTCCTTGGTTAAATAAGGACTGACTGAAATCCGTGCGCAGAATAAGGACTCGCGTTATACCTATGTGGATACTTGGAATATACACATCAAATTCTCATTTAATAACTACTAATTTTTATTTTCGAATTGATGGTAAATTAATTGAAGTTAATTTTAGATTTCATATTATGCAGTTAAAACAGTAGCAAATGTCTTAAAGACTTATTATTAAAAAGAAATCGGCGTTGATATTAATGCAATATCCTAATTAGAGCAGTTATATTTAGGAACAGATTATTGAAAAATTTAGTAAATTTTCAACTTTCAATATATATATATGTATATATATATATATATATATATATATATATATATATATATATACAGTATATATATATATATATATATATATATATATATACATACATATATATATATATGTATGTATGTATGTAAGTATGTATATATATATATATATATATATATATGTGTGTGTGTGTGTGGGTGAGATAGTATCGATAATGGTTAAGTTGTTGTTTACTTTGTTGAGATTCAGAGGCACATATTTGTATTCTGGTCCCAGTAGAACCAATTATGAAATAATTACCTTTTGTGTTTTTACTCCCAAAGTTTGGTGAATTTGGTTTATAATAGTATTTGTTGTTCAATGTTATGTTTATACTATATATATATATATATATATATATATATATATATATATATATATATACAGAGAGAGAGAGAGAGAGAGAGAGAGAGAGAGAGAGAGAGAGAGAGAGGGGAGAGAGAGAGAGGGTGAAGATATACCCGCACGGATTACACTACGCACTTTCACAAAGAACCTTTCAAATAATTACGTTCATGTCTGAAGCCCGAGATACACTACCTGCAAAGTTTGTAATAACTTTTGTTTTGTGTACAATAAGACTCCAAAGTTAGTTTCGTACATTAGACAAAGTTGTAAACATCTTTCATTTAAAGTTGGAGTTGAACGAGCCACGGATAGTTTCATTAGCTATTTCGGGAAATGAAAATTAGGAAATATGTAAGAAAAACTGATGTCAGTGGCGAAATTATAAACATAAAAAATTTATTAGAAAATTATTGTTTCTTAAATTTTACTAACAAATCGTCTGTGTAGCTAAATTTTCGATATTTTCCTAATAATAACAATAAAAAATTAGATTCTTTAAAGATTCAGGTCAGATGCGTTTCTAACTTTTTTTTTCTTCTTTTTTTGTAATGAAATACTTACTGAGACAACATATATTTTTTCGTAGAGGCATTTAAGTATTAGTTTTTATTATCAAAAGTCATGAATGCATTTATAATATTATTGCCCAAGTTATTTTTAGTTGGTATTATTTTCTTTTATATGTATTTTTTAATGCAAAAGTAACCTTCACTCTTTTAGGCTGAGTTATCAAAAGACCAAAGAACCTCTCTTCATCGATATGGCTTTGATATTTAAATGAAGTTTGTTGACAGAATCTATCAGACTGACACGTAATGCTGGTAGTTTGTATTTTGAATATATAAATGAGATTTCCATACAATTATTTCCACCAATGTTAAGAATATAATCTGTGTACCAGTATATATTAGAGTCAAGGTTTTACCCATTATATTTAGCTTACTTTTATGAATGGTTTCTGGAAACGTTTTACAATATATCGGTTATGATGATTCTTTGAAAAATATGCTGTACTGTTTTATAATTATTTCTTCAGTACACCAGTTAGCATGGGTTAGTAAAAGAAAAACATCCTAGCAGGCTACATGAAAGCCTTGTGATGTGTTTCATGAATTAAAATTACACAGTAGTTTCGGATTATAAAGATGTTGCATGCTTTTCTTGGAATCCAGTTCCCTGAAATGTTTTTTACTTTCAACATTATTTTTATGATAAAATGTGAAGATATATTCAACAATCAATTTCCCCAGCTCGTAATCAGGTAAATGTCCAACCAAAGCAGATAGTTGAGGTACAGAAAGTACTTATACGTTCGTCACTTTCCTTCTTGTATAGTTTAATATCATACTGTCATTTTCCATCTTTTTAAAATGTAAGTAGATATTTATACAAATACTATTCTATGATACCAACAAAGAACGGCTCGTTGTACATTGAATTCCAATCTTTCTCATTCAGTTGTCGATCGCAATATTCATTTATTCTATGTAAAAGTGGTATAGTATTGAATAATTCTGGGGTGCAACAAATATCCATTATTTGTATTTTTCCTAGAAAAAATATTTAGTTATCAAGTGAAATATGATTCACGTATACCCTCCCTAACATGTGTACTTTCATCACGATTCAGCAAATTTTGCTGAAGGAAATTGACGCATCGAGCATTATAAATCATATGTACTATGTTTGAATGTAAGGTGCTTAGATCATAATGCACTTTCTTTTCGATTGAAAGAAAAAGGACGAATTTCTTCATAGAGGAGAAAACTATTTTTTTTCTCTATTTTTCCAATTATATCTAATTCGGTCACATTCATCTCAATCACTAATGGTTGAAGTAAAAGATCCTGTTTTACCTATTCCTTGAACGATTAAACTGTAAAATGTTTCGAGGAATATGAGCACCCATAAATCATATTTTATTAGTAACAATAGTATCAGCTTGAAAAAAAAAACATAGCAGGGTCAAAACTATTGATGCCATACCCTGAAAGTTTCGAAACAAAAACATTGAACTTTGAATCCCGGATCCTCGTTCGTCATAACATATATTATAATAGCAATTATGCTAATGTATTAGGAATCAGACCATCGTCGCTCTGATTACACAAAAAGATCAGTCCCAGGATGATAACTGGATTAAAATTAAACGCTGCGCAGAGTTTTTATAAATATTATAATCGCAAAAACTCATAGTAAATATTTTATAGATGTTGTTTTTTCAGGAATTGTTGAGAATTAGTAATTTGTTTTCATTATTTATGTAAATGCCATTGAATAATAAGAGTTGACGTTTGTCATAGAACATGTTCATAGCTTGAAAATGGCCGGAAGACTATCTCACCGAATATTTCTTATTGATATATATATATATATATATATATATATATATATATATATATATATATATATATATATATATATATATATATATATATATATATGTCTGAGTGGTGGGGGGAGAAATAACACTAAGAGACATAAAAGGAGCAACATGAATACGAAAGGAAACTGAAGTAATAATAAGAAAGACAGACAGTAAATGAACATTACAAATAACAAAATGGGTCACTAGAATTGTAAAAGAAGCAGGGAAAGGAAGAGAAGACGATGGATTGACGAACTAAGAAAGTTTGCAAGCGTGAACTGGCACAGAAAGACCGTAAACAGACGCAAATGGAAGAACATGTATGAACCCTTTGTTCTGCAGTGAACTAGTAACGGTTGATGATGATGATGATATAAAAAAAAAACACTACTTTTTGTCAGAAATGCATAGTAGTAGCAACTCTGACTATGGTAAATAATGGTAAGTGGTAATAAGTTCAGCCCGTTCTTTTAAATATATCTTTGTTTAGTAGACGTAGGCATGGTTCATATATATATATATATATATATATATATATATATATATATATATATATACATGTGTGTATTATATATATATATATATGTATATATATAATGTATATATATGTGTATATATATATATGTATATATATATATATATATACACACAAAAGGACAATAACAAATGCCAAAAGCCATGGCGATATACAAACCCTTTCACCACGTCAATGTATCCCCACTCAGAAATGACGGTCTCATAATTGAAGGTTGAATCTGATAGAGCCGGACTTCTAGGTTTTAAAGACAATCACGAAGGTGGAATAATTTAGTCTCAAATTTTTTTTACAGTCCAGTTTCGATGGATGATGGAACTTCGAACTGGACTAAATTAAATGACTTTATGTTTGAATATGGATTTTATTAACCGATTGAAGAATAGCTTTTTATGTGAACAGATGCCACAAGATTTTTTTTTTATGTAATATATACTGTATATGTTGGTAGCAGGAAAAACATAGTATCCGTTAAGAGTAAGCAAAAATACTGCATATTTTCTGGAATATTTCGATGTCCGTTCAATTTAACTAGTCGGGAATAGAATATTGTCGAGACCTTTTGACAAAAGAGCAGAATGGACTTTCCTTTTTACCGAAAGACCAGATTGGACTTCCTCAACCAATCCCGGTTCCCACATCTGGGACCGCTGTAATGGGAGTCGGGGAGTGTCAGGATGAAACAGTATATATTCGAAAGGAACATTACAACAACGTAGACAAAACCAGTCTTATAAAAAAATATCATTTGTATAGATATGTAAGTTTTTTCGTGCGCATATATAAATTATAATTGATATAATTGAGAAAAATAGAAGTGTGGCATTATAGATATAAGTAGAATTTATGGTTATCTGGTGAAGGTCAGAATTGCCTTTATATAATACACATATACAGTGTATAAGGGTGTGGCATACGTAACGCTCTATTTGTTTTCATATCATTTCACTTTTATTGACCATTATTGAACCGAATACACATTATAATAAATTTTTTAATGTATTCTATTAATTTATCACCCTTTGGAATGCCTTCATGTTCAATAGAATAAAAGATAATTAATAAGGCTTTAATTCTGTTCCACTTAAACAATGAGTGTTACTTATGCCGCACCATATATATATATATATATAAGCACCCAGCTCTTATTTGCTTTCAAAGAAATTTTGCAACTTCCTTGGTTAAATAAGGACTGACTGAAATCCGTGCGCAGAATAAGGACTCGCGTTATACCTATGTGGATACTTGGAATATACACATCAAATTCTCATTTAATAACTACTAATTTTTATTTTCGAATTGATGGTAAATTAATTGAAGTTAATTTTAGATTTCATATTATGCAGTTAAAACAGTAGCAAATGTCTTAAAGACTTATTATTAAAAAGAAATCGGCGTTGATATTAATGCAATATCCTAATTAGAGCAGTTATATTTAGGAACAGATTATTGAAAAATTTAGTAAATTTTCAACTTTCAATATATATATATGTATATATATATATATATATATATACAGTATATATATATATATATATATATATATATATATATATATACATACATATATATATATATGTATGTATGTATGTAAGTATGTATATATATATATATATATATATATATATATGTGTGTGTGTGTGTGGGTGAGATAGTATCGATAATGGTTAAGTTGTTGTTTACTTTGTTGAGATTCAGAGGCACATATTTGTATTCTGGTCCCAGTAGAACCAATTATGAAATAATTACCTTTTGTGTTTTTACTCCCAAAGTTTGGTGAATTTGGTTTATAATAGTATTTGTTGTTCAATGTTATGTTTATACTATATATATATATATATATATATATATATATATATATATATACAGAGAGAGAGAGAGAGAGAGAGAGAGAGAGAGAGAGAGAGAGAGGGGGGGCGGTGAAGATATACCCGCACGGATTACACTACGCACTTTCACAAAGAACCTTTCAAATAATTACGTTCATGTCTGAAGCCCGAGATACACTACCTGCAAAGTTTGTAATAACTTTTGTTTTGTGTACAATAAGACTCCAAAGTTAGTTTCGTACATTAGACAAAGTTGTAAACATCTTTCATTTAAAGTTGGAGTTGAACGAGCCACGGATAGTTTCATTAGCTATTTCGGGAAATGAAAATTAGGAAATATGTAAGAAAAACTGATGTCAGTGGCGAAATTATAAACATAAAAAATTTATTAGAAAATTATTGTTTCTTAAATTTTACTAACAAATCGTCTGTGTAGCTAAATTTTCGATATTTTCCTAATAATAACAATAAAAAATTAGATTCTTTAAAGATTCAGGTCAGATGCGTTTCTAACTTTTTTTTTCTTCTTTTTTTGTAATGAAATACTTACTGAGACAACATATATTTTTTCGTAGAGGCATTTAAGTATTAGTTTTTATTATCAAAAGTCATGAATGCATTTATAATATTATTGCCCAAGTTATTTTTAGTTGGTATTATTTTCTTTTATATGTATTTTTTAATGCAAAAGTAACCTTCACTCTTTTAGGCTGAGTTATCAAAAGACCAAAGAACCTCTCTTCATCGATATGGCTTTGATATTTAAATGAAGTTTGTTGACAGAATCTATCAGACTGACACGTAATGCTGGTAGTTTGTATTTTGAATATATAAATGAGATTTCCATACAATTATTTCCACCAATGTTAAGAATATAATCTGTGTACCAGTATATATTAGAGTCAAGGTTTTACCCATTATATTTAGCTTACTTTTATGAATGGTTTCTGGAAACGTTTTACAATATATCGGTTATGATGATTCTTTGAAAAATATGCTGTACTGTTTTATAATTATTTCTTCAGTACACCAGTTAGCATGGGTTAGTAAAAGAAAAACATCCTAGCAGGCTACATGAAAGCCTTGTGATGTGTTTCATGAATTAAAATTACACAGTAGTTTCGGATTATAAAGATGTTGCATGCTTTTCTTGGAATCCAGTTCCCTGAAATGTTTTTTACTTTCAACATTATTTTTATGATAAAATGTGAAGATATATTCAACAATCAATTTCCCCAGCTCGTAATCAGGTAAATGTCCAACCAAAGCAGATAGTTGAGGTACAGAAAGTACTTATACGTTCGTCACTTTCCTTCTTGTATAGTTTAATATCATACTGTCATTTTCCATCTTTTTAAAATGTAAGTAGATATTTATACAAATACTATTCTATGATACCAACAAAGAACGGCTCGTTGTACATTGAATTCCAATCTTTCTCATTCAGTTGTCGATCGCAATATTCATTTATTCTATGTAAAAGTGGTATAGTATTGAATAATTCTGGGGTGCAACAAATATCCATTATTTGTATTTTTCCTAGAAAAAATATTTAGTTATCAAGTGAAATATGATTCACGTATACCCTCCCTAACATGTGTACTTTCATCACGATTCAGCAAATTTTGCTGAAGGAAATTGACGCATCGAGCATTATAAATCATATGTACTATGTTTGAATGTAAGGTGCTTAGATCATAATGCACTTTCTTTTCGATTGAAAGAAAAAGGACGAATTTCTTCATAGAGGAGAAAACTATTTTTTTTCTCTATTTTTCCAATTATATCTAATTCGGTCACATTCATCTCAATCACTAATGGTTGAAGTAAAAGATCCTGTTTTACCTATTCCTTGAACGATTAAACTGTAAAATGTTTCGAGGAATATGAGCACCCATAAATCATATTTTATTAGTAACAATAGTATCAGCTTGAAAAAAAAAACATAGCAGGGTCAAAACTATTGATGCCATACCCTGAAAGTTTCGAAACAAAAACATTGAACTTTGAATCCCGGATCCTCGTTCGTCATAACATATATTATAATAGCAATTATGCTAATGTATTAGGAATCAGACCATCGTCGCTCTGATTACACAAAAAGATCAGTCCCAGGATGATAACTGGATTAAAATTAAACGCTGCGCAGAGTTTTTATAAATATTATAATCGCAAAAACTCATAGTAAATATTTTATAGATGTTGTTTTTTCAGGAATTGTTGAGAATTAGTAATTTGTTTTCATTATTTATGTAAATGCCATTGAATAATAAGAGTTGACGTTTGTCATAGAACATGTTCATAGCTTGAAAATGGCCGGAAGACTATCTCACCGAATATTTCTTATTGATATATATATATATATATATATATATATATATATATATATATATATATATATATATATATATATATATATATATATATATATATATGTCTGAGTGGTGGGGGGAGAAATAACACTAAGAGACATAAAAGGAGCAACATGAATACGAAAGGAAACTGAAGTAATAATAAGAAAGACAGACAGTAAATGAACATTACAAATAACAAAATGGGTCACTAGAATTGTAAAAGAAGCAGGGAAAGGAAGAGAAGACGATGGATTGACGAACTAAGAAAGTTTGCAAGCGTGAACTGGCACAGAAAGACCGTAAACAGACGCAAAGGGAAGAACATGTATGAACCCTTTGTTCTGCAGTGAACTAGTAACGGTTGATGATGATGATGATATAAAAAAAAAACACTACTTTTTGTCAGAAATGCATAGTAGTAGCAACTCTGACTATGGTAAATAATGGTAAGTGGTAATAAGTTCAGCCCGTTCTTTTAAATATATCTTTGTTTAGTAGACGTAGGCATGGTTCATATATATATATATATATATATATATATATATATATATATATATATACATGTGTGTATTATATATATATATATGTATATATATAATGTATATATATGTGTATATATATATATATATATATATATATATATATATGTATATATATATATATATATATACACACAAAAGGACAATAACAAATGCCAAAAGCCATGGCGATATACAAACCCTTTCACCACGTCAATGTATCCCCACTCAGAAATGACGGTCTCATAATTGAAGGTTGAATCTGATAGAGCCGGACTTCTAGGTTTTAAAGACAATCACGAAGGTGGAATAATTTAGTCTCAAATTTTTTTTACAGTCCAGTTTCGATGGATGATGGAACTTCGAACTGGACTAAATTAAATGACTTTATGTTTGAATATGGATTTTATTAACCGATTGAAGAATAGCTTTTTATGTGAACAGATGCCACAAGATTTTTTTTTTTTATGTAATATATACTGTATATGTTGGTAGCAGGAAAAACATAGTATCCGTTAAGAGTAAGCAAAAATACTGCATATTTTCTGGAATATTTCGATGTCCGTTCAATTTAACTAGTCGGGAATAGAATATTGTCGAGACCTTTTGACAAAAGAGCAGAATGGACTTTCCTTTTTACCGAAAGACCAGATTGGACTTCCTCAACCAATCCCGGTTCCCACATCTGGGACCGCTGTAATGGGAGTCGGGGAGTGTCAGGATGAAACAGTATATATTCGAAAGGAACATTACAACAACGTAGACAAAACCAGTCTTATAAAAAAATATCATTTGTATAGATATGTAAGTTTTTTCGTGCGCATATATAAATTATAATTGATATAATTGAGAAAAATAGAAGTGTGGCATTATAGATATAAGTAGAATTTATGGTTATCTGGTGAAGGTCAGAATTGCCTTTATATAATACACATATACAGTGTATAAGGGTGTGGCATACGTAACGCTCTATTTGTTTTTATATCATTTCACTTTTATTGACCATTATTGAACCGAATACACATTATAATAAATTTTTTAATGTATTCTATTAATTTATCACCCTTTGGAATGCCTTCATGTTCAATAGAATAAAAGATAATTAATAAGGCTTTAATTCTGTTCCACTTAAACAATGAGTGTTACTTATGCCGCACCATATATATATATATATATATATATATATATATATATATATATATATATATATATATATATATATATATATAATGTATGTATATATGTATATATGTATATATATATGTATATATATATGTATATATATGTGTGTGTATGAAGTTGTATATATATATATATATATATATATATATATATATATATATATGTATGTATGTATGTGTGTATGAACAGTTTTGTATTATATATATATATATACACACACACACACACATATATATATATATATATATATATATATATATATATATATATATATATATATATATTCATTTTGATGTTCTACCCAGCCTTACTCACATCTGGTCAAGGGCTTTTAGGAACGTAGAACATACTTATCTATTCCAGGTACAGGATGCTATTAACTAGAATTCAGCTGTTGTGAAATACGATATTTTATCTCTCCCCTTATTGTCATCTTGTCTTCCCCGAGTCTTTTTTTCTCTCCTTAGTCATTATGATTTTCTCTATTAGGGATTTACTCCATCTTCCATTAACGGTTCATGTTCTCGTGGATCCATCCTTCTTGAGTGAAAATATCTCCAAATGAGGCTAACATAACTTTGTTGATTATAAATTATTGGAATGTCGGTTACTTTCATTCTCATCGACTAATATCCAAATACACTCCCTAGTAAATGTTTCAGTTCTGGAAAGCCGATATTACTCTTATATTTTTAGTAAAATCCTTCTCGAAAGTATCGCTCTTCTAGTAGTGGCAATAAAAACCAATTTAAAGCAGCTTACCATCTTTCTTTTGACTGTTGTTATGTCTTTAGAGTTTCTCCGGACGCTTATCTTCTTGAGAAAGGTTTCATCTAGGTATTTTCATGTCTACTGGAGCATAGCTTTTTCACGTATTCTGTTGGTATTGCGTGTGCCATCATTTCCAAAACCTCATCTGTGTATTCCTACATAATGTATCCAAATAGAATTTTCACGACGATAAAGCCGAGAAAGTAAACATGCAGAATTATTTAAAATCCTATTTATTTTGCTGTCACCCCCATAGTGGTAATTTTTCTGAGAAAACTTTGAAAAAATTAAAAAGTTCTTTACGATTTCTGAATGCTGATACGGTTTGGTATGTTATACTTTGAATATCTCAGCTGCTAACCTGTCTAAAATAGCATTTAACAGGGTTTAGTTTATTCTATGTTTATGCACTATGATACAGATTCAATCTCTTTTATTGATTACCATTTATTATAAGCTATCACTAAGTTTATTAACTATCCTATTATTTATTCATATTATATAACATATCCCCTTTATGGCTTATATAGTACATACATGTTTTATTTACGCAATTTTTTTTTTATATCTGCATATTAAATCTTGAATACTCTTCCTGTATAGCAATTCAGTGATTGATTTCATAAAGGAAGCTTATTTTAGATATATTATTTATAGCATTTAATAACTTTCGACTTTTGAGGTAGCTTACACCACACTAATATAATACGAAACATTTATAAATGATTAAGTTTGCAAGATACTCTCAGATGGTTTATAATGGAGGTGACTTCCAATGAGCACTCAGATGTAAGTTTATTTACATAAGCAATTAGAGTTTTATCTCAAATATTGTGATTGCAGTTTAACTAAATTGATGTTCTGTCACATAGATATAATTGGTTAAATACCAAAACAAATCGGTTGATGAGATTTTTTTCATCACAAGCCTTTTTCCATTATGATGGTTTATTATCAATGATGACCATTAGCCTTTGTATACTAATTGCTATGAATAGAGTTGACTGTGGTTATTATGAATATATTTTGTTCAGGGATGTTCATTAAATCTTGTCTGCAAAATATGTTGTGGTACAATGCTTCTTTTTATCGATATTGGACGGTATAATTTGAAAATCTTGAACTATAAGTGCGCAAAACGTTTCGAGAGAAATTTTTAGGCACCTTGTATACTATTCCCTCTTTAGAGTCTAGTATGCATACTTATACAAAATACACGACACATTTCAAAAGATCTTTGATATCTCACCTCCGTATGATGTTTCAATATCAACTGAACATTGTATTCTTCTACCAAATACTCGTCTTAGAGTTGGGGGCATTTAAATTTATTATAAGAAGCATTCATTTACAGATGAAAAGTAACTGAGAATGACTTTGAATTTTCAGATGTCTGTTAAGGATTTTTACATTTAACTGAGTTTATATAATCAAGGTACTTATATTTAATGTATTTTCAGTGCTTGATAAATCTATCTGCAACAGTGAAACGTGTATGCTGCGAAATGTCAGTAAAGGGTTATTCACATAAATAGCTATATCACTAGAGGTAGCGAAACCTAAAGAACCATGAATATAAGAATAATATTAACATTAAAGCACTTAAGTTGTACTGGTTGCAGATGTAGTCGCCTGAAAGACTGTAGTTATAGCTATTGAAACTTAGTGATCGTAAAGTCTGATTTAAATTCTTATTTTACGTTGAAAGCTTGAAAGGATGTTGTATTGAACGTGCAATATTTTATTTTCATATAAATTCCAATATTCAATTTAACATGAAAAGAATGAACAATTTAAGAGCAAGTGGCAAGTAGTGTTGTTCTTGTTTTTTTCTGAATGTGGTAGTATGTGCTGTTCTTGTTTTTCTGAAAGTTTTAGTGTGTATTACTCTTGTTTTTACGAATGTGATAGATATTATTGTTCATGTTCTTCTGAATGTGGTAGATAGTATTGTTTTTGTTTTTCTGAATGTGGTAGATAGTACCGATCTTGTTTTTATGAATGTTGTAGACAGCTCGGTTCATGTATTTCAGATTTTGGTAGCAGGTATTCTTCTTTATTATATGAATAGGGTAGCAGAATATTTCGTATTTCCCTGAATGTGGTAACATGTATTTTTCTGTTTTATCTGAATGTGGTAGCATGTGTTGTTCATGTTTTCTCTGAAAGTTGTAGCATGTATAGCTTTTGTTATTTTAAATGTAGTATCATGTATTCTTGTTTTTCTGAATATGGTAACATGTATACCTTTTATTTTTTCTGATAGTGATAATATGATTATTTTTGCTTTTATGAATAGGGTGACACGTATATTTCACTTTTTTTCTGAATATAGCAACAGGAAAAGGTTATTGGTATTCTAAATATGATAGAATGTATTTTTCTTCTATTCTTGAATATGGTAGCGTATATTGTTCTTCTTTTCCCATTGTGGTAGCATATATTATTGTTGTTCTTCAAAATTTGGTGGATAGCTTTGTTTTTATTTTTTTCTTGATTTTCCAAATGTGGTATCAGGTATAGCTTTTTTAACTTGTGGTAACATATTGTACCGTTTTCGCTGAATGTAATGGCGCGTATTGTTCTTTCATGTTTTAATATGGTAGCATGCATTGTTTTTTTTTTCTTTTCAATGTGATACATAGTATTTTTTTTTCTGAATATGGTAGCATTTATTGTTCAGGTTTCCTTATCATTGTCTTAATATTCATAACTATGACCATGAGGAGAATTATTACGAGATTCATTTCATTGAATCCGTTTGTCTTCTATATAAACTATTAAACTTTATTTTTCTAGAAGTGATTTTTACGTAATGTGGCAGTATTTTAAAAGATAAGTCATTGATACTAAAAGGATAATTTTGCTACACAGCATTGTTTTGCTGCCTGCTTTATTATGCTAGAATTAGGGTGCCATAATAATGATAAGGATACTTTAATATATAATTGTCTAATAAAATTAATAGGGACTTTTTATGTGCATAGAGTAGAGCCTTACATATGAAAATTCTATCAAAAATCTCCACTGAAGGATTTATTAATGTTTTGAAAGTATTTATTTCACAATTATGAAATTTACGGAGATAAAAAAATGCATGTGATAATAGGTTAGTGATACCAAGTCACCAGTCGCTCTTAATCAAAATTATTATTATTATTATTATTATTACTATTATTATTATTATTATTATTATTATTATTATTATTATCATTATTATTGATGATGTTTTCCATTCTCATTTGATATCGTTAAGCAATTACATAGTTGCAAAAATTATTTCAAGATTTTTTTTGAGAGAAATATAATCTTTAATTGGCAATGTAGATAAAATTCTCTTGAGAGAGAGAGAGAGAGAGAGAGAGAGAGAGAGAGAGAGAGAGAGAGAGAGAGAGAGAGAGAGAGAGAGAGAGAGAGATGTTAAAGCCATTAAAGTTTCTTTCGAATGACCCCATTGGTATGATTCAGAGCTTTATAAAAAAGAAGATAGGTTTCAGGTTTTGAAAGATCACCTGCTGCTTTCCTGCACTAGGTGGTGATATACTGACCAGATAGTCTATTCAAATTTGAGATTCTTTGCCAAAAATTACCGATTCAATGCAATATAGAGTATATATGCTTTCGAATTGATAACCAGTGGCGTTCCCCAGTTCCCATCAGTCATAAAATTTTAAGTGTAGTTATGCGTGCATGCGATATAAAATGCCATGTTATAAATTAAAGCCTCTCTTCTTCTATTAATGAAAATTTGGTAATAATTCTCATTTTTCATAGAATATATTATTATTCATATGTATATTCATAAATGGTTAATATCAATTTTTTTATATATATCTATAAATTGTAAACTTGTTCCATGATGGGAATAACAGAGTATTCACGGTATTATATTTCATAAACTACATTTTGTAGCCGTTCTGGATAAAGTTATGGTTTTTGTGTTAAATGTAATATTATTCGTGTATTTGATTTTGAGGAATAACTATTCATGCCATGTAAAGCGAGCATTGAGTGATATCCTAAAAGAATTCATCACAATTGCAATATGATCATTAAATAGAATAAATTGAGATATTTGCAAGTGTGTGTGTGTATACACACATACACACATATGTACTATATATATATATATATATATATATATATATATATATATATATATATATATATATATAGTATGTGTGCATGTAAGTTCACACAGCCACTTTAATTCTTATATGAATTAATTTTATAGAATACAGAACTTCATAAAAAAAATTAGGTAAGAGATATGACTCAGACAATATTTGTCTCAATGTGAATTTTCTCACTATCTTTATATAGTTTTAGGAATTCTTTATTTTCTGTATAGATATCTTCAAGTGTTTTAATGTAAGATCCTTCCATTCTTTGTCTTTGAAAGACTTTCAATAAATCTGAAGTTTTAACAGAATCAAAAGCTTTCTCATATTCCGTAAATGGTTTGTCATACTCTGTTGATTTTTCTATTACTGGTTAATAAAATAGATATGGTCAGTCGTTGAATACCCACTTCTAAAGCTTTCCGGCTTTATTGTTTGATTAAAGTATAGCTGTCTTTTTATTCGGCCTCTGCAAATATCGTATATATAACTGAGAGTAAACTTATGGGACGGTAATTTGTCAGGTCTTTTGTGTCTCCCTTTTTGTGATTTAGTATGAAGATAAAGTTTTTCCAATCTTCAGGTATAGAGCTTTCTTGGAGACATTTTGTGCAAAGGTTCAGCAAGTTTTACTACTAGGAAATCTCCATCTGTTATTGAATTGTTAGGCCATCTTCTCCTGTTGCTTTGCCCCTTTCCATGCTATATAATGCTTTCTTTATTTCTTTTACTGTTGCTTTTGGCACCAGCGTATGTGTTTCATTATTCCTATTGGCAAAGTTATACTTATATCACCATTGTATAGAATTGTATAGAAATTCTCTGCAGTCTTTTTCACTTCATCCCTTTCATTGATATTTTCATTTTCATCCTTTAAAGTATATATATATATATATATATATATATATATATATATATATATATATATATATATATATGTATATATATACATATATATATATATATATATATATATAATAGCATAAAATTTCTAAACAATGCTATATGATATATATATATATATATGTGTGTGTGTGTGTGTGTGTCATAGATAAACTTTGTGGCAAGGATTAAACCTGTTCAACAAAGAAGCATTGTCAACAAGTTTTAATTTGTGAAGCTCCACAGATTCAACTCTAGGGTTAGGACGAGCTACACATATGGAAGAACACTACATCAAATTTTAAATGTTGGTAGTGTTGCCTCGTTTCCATCAGTCATACTTTCACATATATTGTAGTGAACTAATACATCCTCGGAAATATCTGAAGGTCGTTTGAAATCCATTTTTTCTATAAACTGTTCTTCATCAACTAACATTTGTCTAGTTTCTATCGAAAACTTAAAGCTAATTGCTGGACAGTAGGATAGTGATGATGGGTTTTTGTTTTTTCAGGTGACAACTCGGTTTTCGTGATTCGATAAAGTTAAATTTAAGTCAAGAAAATCATGCTCGTTATAAAAATTTTACTCTGCCGCTAGATTTTTTTTCAACATTATCTTGGCACTCGAGTGCGTTATAACTGATCCCCTGAAGATCTCCATTAAAGTGTGGTAACTGTAGTAGCATTAGCAAGGTTTCCTCATATAATATCTCCTTGTCTTTCATAATTTACAGGTTCTAGATATTTTTCCTGCCCTGACTCAAGCAAACCCTTTGAACAGCTTTAAAATCGACAACTCATAGCCACCCATCCCAGTCAAAAATTTTACTCTTAAATTTACCTCAAAATAATTGAAAACACCATATGTTAAGATGTTAAAATACACGGCAACTCTGGGACTCACCATATGGTATTAGATACTCAGAATCGTTGGTTGAATGGCGTTCTGATAGTGGAGGTAGTGCTTCTGTTATTATAGTATTGTCCGCAAAAGCTAAAAAAACACGAATTTAGTAATATATTCTGATTATATATACATATACACACACATATATAATATATATATATATATATATATATATATATATATATATATATATATATATATATATATATACAGTATATATGTGTGTTTTTGTATGTGTGTACCTTAAAATATATTTCTCTAATCAAGTTATTGTCATTGTTAAGATATTTTCCTGTGGTTTTATCAACTGAAAATTGATATATGTGGATTATCGAATTTCGGGACACTGATTCGTTTCCCAAACTGGAAAGATAATTCAATTAGTCCGCAATACCAATTCAATAAAGGCAGTGGTTTCCACCACAAAAGGTGGCGATTTTTTTCCATTATGACGCCTCATAATTGATGGTGCTCAGAAGTCATTGTTCTATAGAGGATGTTATAACGAGAGTTGATTGTTTGTATTGTTTATAAACTGTCATTGGAATAATAGGTTTTTGTGGTAGAAGCCAATATACGACTTCCTATTGGAAAAATTGCATTCGTTTAAATAGTCTGGTTTACTTGATGATGTATGCCAGAAGATATACAAAAGCTAAAGCTTAAATTTATTAATGATCTGCTACTGTCAAGATAACCTTTGACCCAAATCTGGTCTGTCATTGTTATAACATTCTCCCTCTCTCTCTCTCTCTCTCTCTCTCTCTCTCTCTCTCTCTCTCTCTCTCTCTCTCTCTCTCTCTCTCTCTCATGCTTACACAATTATATTTATATATGTGTGCAAATGTAATTATGTATATACATAGATATATGTAAATATATCTATGTATGTATACTGTATATGTATATGAATGCGAGAAAACTTGCGTCCCCTGATTGAAACTGATTAAGCTTTTATTGACCTTATGTTTTTTTGGTTGAACTTGGAAACTGTCAAGGGTAGGTTCAGACATTATCGATATATCCACTCTCTAGGTGAAAGGTTATCACAAGCGCTCGCGCGCACACACACACACACACACGTGTGTGCATACACACACATATATATATGTGTGTATATATATATATATATATATATATATATATATATATATATATATATATATATATATATATATATATATATATATATGTGGGTGAATTTGTGGGTATACAAATTTATATATTTATTCACAAGAAAAAGATGTGGACGAGGGTTGGATGTATAATGAGAATGGCAGTTTATAGATGGACAAAAATATCAACAGAATGGATCACTAGAGATTGCAAACAAAGAAGAAGAATCGACGAACTAAGAAAATTCACCGGTATAGACGTAGTAAGACTATAAATAGACGGGAATAGAAGGATATAGCTGAAGCCTTTGTCCTGCAGTGGACGAGCAACGGATGAAAATGATGATTGTATATATATTTATGTTTATTTTTCTGGATATAATTAAATAAAATATGTGTACTGGTATGCATGTATATATATATATATATATATATATATATATATATATATATATATATATATATATATATATATATATATATATGTATATATATACTGTATATTTATATGTGTATATACAAATATATGAATGCCTATATATATTTAAATATATATATATATATATATATATATATATATATATATATATTAATATATATATATATATATATATATATATATATATATATATGTATATATATATATATATATATGTATGTAGTTGTGTATAATGCATACACACTCACAATTTATATGTATATATATGCGTGTGTGTATATATATATATATATATATATATGTATATATATGTGTGTATATATATACACACACTCATATTTATATTATTTATAAACACATATGCTATGTAAACACTGTATCCAGGTTTTTCCATTTCACATCTGGTGCCAACTTGTTTTTCGAACAACATTTTTAATGTAAGATGTAAGGAAGACATAAGACCAAGTAGGCAAGCAGGCTTCAAACGGGGCAGTAAGCCAGATAGCCTCCAATTCAAGGCAAATATCTTGCAAGACTCTTTCAAGCCAAGCAGTTAAACTAACGTACCTAGAACTGGAAGTTATACTATGTATCCTCAACCAAGGCATTTATTCCAATCATCCTTCAAGCCAGACAATAAAACCAAGCACATATTAGCCAGGCAGTTAAGGCAAGCATTCTCAGGCCAGGCTGCTAATCTAAGTTCGTTGGGTTGGGTAGTTAAGCCTAGTATCCGAGGGCTAGGCGTTTATGCCAAGCCTCTTTCAAGCCAGTCTATTAAAGAATCACCAGGAGAGGCAAGTAAACCAAGCATTTTAGAGCCAGACATTCTCTCATCAGGCAGTTAAGCCAAACATCCTTAGGCTAGGCAGGTAAAACAAGGATTCTAAGCCAGACATGTAATCCAATCATCCTCAAGCCCGGCAGTTAAGCCAAACATCCTGGGCTTGGGGATTTATGCTAGGCATCCTTCAAGCCAGCTAAGCTAAGTATCCTTGGGAGAAACAATTAAGCCAAGCATTCTATAGCAAGGCAGTTAAGCCAAACTTCCTCAGACAATCATCCTAATGCTAAGCAGCTAAGCCAAGCATCCAATGTCCAGGCAGTTAGGTCCATGCGTTCTAAGGCTAGACAGTTAAGCCTGCTATCCTTGCGAAGGGAGTTAAGCAGAGTATACTCACTCCAGGCAGTTTAGCCAAG
>NC_090764.1:30973645-30996145 GCF_036898095.1 Palaemon carinicauda
AAAAACCATTGATCGATGTGATAGTGAGAAGAATAGTTGCGGAAGGATATCTGATTAGTACCAACTGAAATCAAAATTATGATAGCTGAATCTTCATGTATGAGATGAAAGAATGAAAATTTTGCTTAAGTGGTCATTAATACAAGAGTTTTAGGAAGATGATAGAAAACATGAGAAGAAAACTGGTAAAAATTAGGCTAGTGTTAAAGAAAATTATATGGAGTATATAGAAATCTAGGAAATTTCTAGGCATCCATGTAAGTTTTAGAAAGTTCTGATAGGGGATAAAAGCAATGAGTGTTGCTATGGAGAAATGAAAAGTTTAGTGAAGGAAAAAAGGTTATTTATGGTGCAAATCCTAAACGGGATGGGGATTGTCTGCAAGAGTAGCCTACGAGAGTATTGATAAGGGGATCAATGAAAGATATGTATAAAAATGAAGGGAGAAGATAAACAAGGACTTCAGGGATGATAAGAATTTTTTGTCTAGTGAACTAAATGACGAAATAATGTGTTAAGATGGCTTCTGAAATGAATTAAGTTCGGGGTATATTTATTTATTATTATGATGATCAGCTGATAATGGGTGATAGCAGAGAGGCAGACTAGAGTGCTCAAGAGGGAAAACAGATTTTTAAAATTCAGAATGCATGTAAAAGTTACAGTTAAGGATGTAATAAGGTCAGTTAAAAGGCTGAAAATTTAACAATACCAAAGGTTTGTGGTATTTTATGTGAATTACTGAGGAATGTTAATGAAAGTGAAGTTCAGTGATTGCCAGTTTTTTTTAAGTTATATGTAAATGAAGGATATTTTCCAATGTATAGGGGATGGAAATATTTACATAATGGTAAGAGTGATCACTAGATGTTTTGGGGAATGGGTTTGTATTGGCTGATATTCGCAGATGGTACAGCACTGATTGGAGATAGCAAACATAAATTGAAGATAGCATTAAACAAGTTTAAAGCCATAATTAAAATGATATATTTTAGAGTAAATGTGAGGAGTAAGGTTTTCAAGGTAAGTTTGTGAGTTGTGAGAATAAAAATAATAAAAACTTTTTGAAGTAGATATTTTAAATATGTAAAGATGAAAGGCGAGTCACAAATAAGTGAAGCAATAAATGTACTAGGATATTTTCAAAAAACTGAAAACAAACTGCAATTTATGAATGTGAGATGAGGAAGATGAATGTGGATGAAGGAAAGATGGTAGAGGGTGAATAGATAAGTTTTTTCTTATATACTGTGGTACAAGATGAATCAAGAGGACGGAAAAAGTGGATATACGCAGAGTGGTGAAAAGGGTGAGGATGAAAGGATGGATAAGGGTGGAGGATGGCAGGTTCAACCCTACCAAGATTCTTGGCAGGATGTGTTGTACTATGTTAGCGGTATTTTTAGATTTATTTCAGAAGCAGATCTTCTGAAAGCTATTTAAGATATACAAGTACATCTTCGCTCTTATGATTTTATTTGAATATTCGTTTATTCTTTATCTATGATAAACGATATCGGCGTCAATGACATTCGATATCAGGACGCCAGAAAACTTCAAATCAATCAATCAGCGTGTTTGGAGAGGGTATAGCAATGTGGAAATAATGTATATGGATATGTTGGTGAGGATAGTATACAAATTGTAAGTATTGTAAGATGCAGGGAAGGAAAATCTAGAAAACAATGGAAAGTTGACTGGCGAGAAAGAGTTGTTGGATAGGATGTACGTCAACATTCAGCTAGTAAGTAATGCCACTCAATATGGTGGGGGAATGGTACAGTGTGAATACGGGATTGCAATGGGCTGCTGAACATTTAGTTTAAGAGTTTACAACTGGTTTTATGCAAGTTTCAGAGGTTTTAGCCAGAACATGGGAGTCATCATTAATGTTTCTTTTCTCTGCAGCCAGTTCCTGTTAGAGGAAGTATATTAGTGTTAGAATAATCATCATCTCCTCCCACGCCTATTGACGCAAAGGGCCTTGGTTAGATTTCGTCAGTTGTCTCTATCTTGAGCTTTTAAATAAATACTTCTCCATTCATGATCTCCTAGTTCATGTTTCATAGTCCTCAGCCATGTAGGTTTGGGTCTTCTAACTCTTCTAGTGCCTTTTGGAGCCAAATTGAAAGTTTGGTGAACTAATCTCTCTTAAGGAATGCGAAGAGCATGCCCAAACTATCTCCATCTACCCCTCACCATGATCTTATCCACATATAGAACTCGATTAATTTCTATTATAGTTTCATTTCTAATCCTGTCCTGCCATTTTGCTAATATTTTTCTAAGGGCTTTGTTCTCAAATCTACAAAATCTGCTGGATATTGTTAATACCAAGACTCATGTCCATACAGTAACACCGATCACTATTATAGCCTGATTTTTTTATGTAATTTCAGGCGGTTTGATTTCCAAATTTTATTTAACCTAGCAATTGCCTGATTTGCTTTATATATATATATATATATATATATATATATATATATATATATATGTGTGTGTGTGTGTGTGTGTGTGTGTGTGTGTGTGATCACCATCATTTGATCACCATTGGAGTAAGGTATTGTTCATTATGCGAACACATATGTAATTAAAAATTCTTGATTTTTTTTACTACGATGTATGTTTCTTAGACAGAAACTTTTGATCATGTTTCCTTGAATGGAGTGAAGAGGCGAATTCGTTCTCATAATTGTTAGAATTTTTTTTTTTTCATTCACGAATTGTTTATAAATATTTAAAAGAAATAATTGTAAGATTGAGTAAATGGACAAGTCTATATTACGGACAATAAGTATGAGAATGCAGTTGGTAGACTGCAGATTCTCAGTAACTAGTCAAAAATATTTTGAACTGTAGATCTCTCAAGTAAAGTAGTATTGTCGCAACTTCATTTATATTTTAATGACTAATTGGAACTATTTCATGAGTATACACTGCGTCTTGGTTTATTAAAGAATTAATAAAAAAAACGTCACATTTACATTAACTGCAAAACACTTCAACTTTACTAACGGCATACGCCAACCAGTAGGAAATTAATGATTTATGAAACAATATTATTCTAGTCCTTTGAATAAAAAAACATCGGTGAACTCAGTCTTTAACTTTTTTAAAGGATTTTTTTTTCCAGAACAACCCTTGTAATAGGATTCTCCAGAACATGGAGAATTTAAACCATTCGTATATATTGAGAAGCTTGCCCTCCAATTTTGGCCGAGGTTTTTGGAAATGACAAATGATGCCAGCTTTGAGCATAAAGGATTTCGTTGGTTGCTTCCATGGCGGGAGCGATGAAACGCTGTGCGTGTTTCAGAATTTTCCAAATGGTACCATTCTACACAATAACGTTAATTGATGCATTATGGAACTTTTCGTTCCTGTCCGGATTAGGAACACGTTCCAATTAGTTCTAAAGCTATTGTTGGAATGGGACGCTTTCCATTACTGATGGGAAGGATTTCCTTTTTTCCCTTTTCCGTTATGAATGTTCATAATGCCCAATCATTACAGTATCGGAAATGTAATCTATCATAATTGGTAAACACTGTTTGCATATCCCCTAATGAATGTTGGTGTTTTATGTGGTCTTTCTCGAGCGTCCGAGAAATTCATGTCTGTTCCAGTGCAAGTCAGGAAGGAGATTAAAGAGATATACCAGAATTATTGCAAACGCTAATAAATGTTACTCTAATTTGGAAACAGCTGGCATTGAGTTGTAAATTTTGACGATATGCACATATTTAGGTCTGAAGAGCACTCTTGCAGCAAATTACTGTCTATCAATAATGATCAGTTATTTATCTGCTTGGTCGAAACCGTTTTTCGGTTATTTAATGATCAATGGTGAGATGATGACACAAAATAGTGTACACATTTCTATATTTTTCCTTCCAAGTAGAAACATTTTGAATGCTTGTATGTGCAACAAGAATAATAGTAGTATTAGTGATACCATTACCAGTGATAAGGAATAGACAATATTGAATTTTTGAGGGTTAAAAACACATACACACACAATCAACGAACTGTCATGTACCATGAAAATGAACGCTAGGATGAACATAGGTCCAGTATATATATGTATATGTGTGTGTGTAAAACTTTAGGCCTTTTTTACCCTTGACCATAAGGAATTGGCTTCAACACAAGTCACTGACCTATTTATTCTTTAACTGTTTAATTCTAGACGTACTATTGTGAAATAAAACTTCAACATTACTCGCTGTAGCTCCCTCCATAAAAGACTCGCCAGTAACCTGTCGAATTTCACCACACACATTACCCATTCACCTTATCTTGTATTCACTTTTCGCCGTCCTGAATGTTAACGCCTTTCCTTTCCAATAAGTTCTGTGCACCCTCTTGACTCCTACATCCCAAGCCTTTTTTTTATTCATACACTCTTTACACATACGGTATGGCCATTCATTCTTTCCACATGACTGAACTACATCAAAATTCTGTGATCCATTTTTCCCCCATTTGCCACGCCACTTATACATACCTCTTCATTTTCCTCATCAATTTTTCTCACATCATGCATACCTCGCCAATATTTTATCATTTTTTTTCACTTCCCTTCTCATTCATCATATACACTTAACTTCCATAAAAGGAAAGTGGTTACGCTACTTCTTCATGCAATCCTGCCATGACTTCCAAGTCCTGTCAGCCTCCATGCGTCTCACATTGAATACATCATTGAAGTTGTATTTGGTAGATTTTTTCATCACTTCAGTCTCCTGCCCACGAATTCATCAATTCTGAAATGAGTGCCTCTATATAACAAGGTCAACAAAAAGGTTGTGGGTTATTAAACCCACAACCTTTAAATACTTTCTTAGAAACCAGATGTTTGTACCCTCTTGCTGGAACTCCGTGCAAAGAGAATAACATCGTATAATGAAAAGATATGTATGTATAGGCATGCAAACATTCATACGGAAATATATATATATATATATATATATATATATATATATATATATATATATATAATGTGTATATATATATATATATGTATATATATATATATATATATATATATATATATATGTATATAATGTATATATAATGTATATATATATATATATATATATATATATATATATATATATATATATATATATATATATATATATATACACACACACGCACAACAACAACAAAAAGGCCGCCCTTTCTAGTCCACTGCAGGACGAAAGCCTCAGAAATATAAATTCTTGTCTATGTTTTAGCCAGTTTTCATCACTACGCTCACCATTGCGGATTTGTGATGGTAGAAGATTTTCGTCTGATCGCTCACAACAAACTGTCCTATTATGGGTGGCCCTGACTGGAGCAGCTTTGCTGATCATGGCAATACGCAAAACCTTTCACCACGTTAAGGTATTCTCACTCGAAAAGTGATATATATATATATATATATATATATATATATATATATATATATATATATATATATATATATATATATACATATAGTGTGTGTGTATATATATATATATATATATATATATATATATATATATATATATATATATATATATATACACATACATACATACATATATCATCATCATCACCATCATTATCAGCCGTTACTAGTCCACTGCAGAACAAAGTCCTAAGATTTGTTCTTCTACTTGCCTCTGTGTATAGTCTCTCTGTTCCAGTAGACACATGCAAACATTCTTAGTTTGTCAATTCATTTATACACACACATATATATATATATATATATATATATATATATATATATATATATATATATATATATATATATATATATATATATATATATATATATATATATATGTGTGTGTGTATGTGCGTATGAATATATATATATATATATATATATATATATATATATATATATATATATCTATATATATATATATATATATATATATATTATACAGTATCTATTTTGCATATATGCATATATATATGTGTGTATATATATATATATATATATATATATATATATATATATATATATGTATATATATAGACATGTATATGTATCTACATATGCAATTTTTTTTTCTATAAATATTTACTGGTCACTGCAGTTTTTGGCACTTAAATATTCTAACTTAAACCGTGTATAAATAAATTAGATTAAAGCAATATACGAGAGCTCGGTTTGCTGCAATAAACATGTCCATATAATTTATTATAGCGTAGAATACGCATATTTGGTATGTGTTCATGCAAGTGCTTGAATGCCTAATATAAGGGACATGCCATTCAATTCTAATTCCTATATAAATAGAAAAAATACAAGCATTAATGAAACTTTGGAATTATTCTTATTGAATGCTTTCTAAACCTTTTTTCATAATGATCTACTATTTCCGATTCCACCTTTACTCCCCTTTGATATTGGAATCATAATTTTACCTTCGTGCACCATAGGCTATATACCATAGATTGTTTTTTCAACATTTGTTTCATAACATGCATTTTTTTTTCGGTACCACCTGCGTATTGTAGTAGCAATATTGGAATAAGAATGTATTTATTTTTGATAATGTATTTTATTAGCTTGTTTTTTGCTGAACATGATTTCCCTTTGTATTTATTTTCAGGGTGAGTACGATGATGTCACCAATAAAACGAAAGTACTAACTCCAATTCAGTTTATTTTTTATTTTTCCTTTCGTATCCATAATACATATTTTACGCTCATCACGTGTTAGCTTTCATTCATTATGTACAAACAGACACACACATGTATATATACAGTATATGTATATATATATGTATATATTTATTTATATTTATATATATATATATATATATATATATATATATATATATATATATACAGTATATACATAAATATGCAGTAAAATATATCTATCTATCTATCTATCTATCTATCTATCTGTATATATATATATATATATATATATATATATATATATATATATATATATATATATATATATACAGTATATACATAAATATGCAGTAAATATATATATATATATATATATATATATATATATATATATATATATATATATATGTATATATATGTGTGTGTGTTTGTGTGTGTAGGTGTGTTTGTGAAAACTATAAGATTATTAGAAATGCAAAATTTGAATATTTATTTTGAATTTTACACAAGCTTCTCACTCTGTCGAAACTTACGGTTCTATTCGTGCAACTGGATTGACGTTGGTTGTTCAGTGAAGAACCGTCATCTCATATCCAAAGTGGGCTAAATTATTAGACTTAATCCTCTTCTCCGAAAATCTAGATTTTCTAAACTGCCTTGATCTCAGTTTCCATTCCATTTAGAGCGTCGCTAGTCGTTGTGACAAACTTCCATTTCTTTACAGTGAAGTAGATTCTGTACTCCCATCCAGGCTGTCCATGACATTTATCTTCCTTCTTCAATGAAGTTTCTAATTTCACAGTTGCAACGAGGCTGATGTTGCATTATCAAATCTGGTCTCACCTTTGCAATGCAACCTAAACCGTAAGGCGTACTCGCCTCCTCAGAGTTTATGCAATAACAACAAATGCAGCTGTGTCTAGTCTACTGCATTGCAAAGGACCTAGGCATGCTAATTCGTATATGGGGTTTGGCCAATTTTTAATCACCACGCTGGACAGTTTGGATTGGTGATGGTGGGTGATATTCTTCTAAACTTAGAGTAAACCAACCTTGTATGGGTGGCCCTGACTAGTACAGCTTTGCTGATCACGGATATAAGAAAACTCACACCGCTTTAAGATATCTCCACTCACAAAAGGGCTGACGAGACCTAAATTAAAAGAGGGATAAGCATGGGATGGAGAGCATTTGGTAAGCAAAATGATAAGAAACGTAAAATACCACTTTCTCTAAAAAGAAAAGTATTAAATGAGATGGTCCTATCAGTATTAATGTAGGCATCAGAAACTTGGAGCCTTAATAAAGCCTTAGAACATAAGCCGGACACAACTCAACAGCAATGGAAAGAATAAGGATGGGAATAACACTAAGAGACAGAAAAAGAGCAACATAGATACGAGAGCAAACTATGGACGTGGGCAGGGCATGTAATGAGAATGACTGACAATATATGGACATTAATAATATCAGAATGGGTCCTTAGAGATTGTAAAAGAAGTAGGGGAAGGAAGAGAAAACGATGGATTAATGAACTAAGAAATTGCGGGTGTTGACTGGCACAGAAAGACCATAAAAAGACGCAAGTAGAAGGACATGCCTGAGGCCTTCGTTCTGTAGTGGACTAGTAACGGCTGATGATCATGATGATATATATATATATATATATATATATATATATATATATATATATATATATATATATATATATATTATTTATTCTTATTCTTATTCATATAAAATATCGAGGCACATTGATAACATCTGAAAGACTAAGTAATAATGAGCTTCTTGCATGCATTGAGGCACGATCTTATCGGATATTTGAATAGATCGCGACAATTCTCTGGTGGCCTCTCGAACTATCCGCTCATTGACTGAGCTCTCCTAGGCATTGCAAATGAGATCATTAACGACTATTTGAAGAGTCGCCGAATAAAGACAGCGAATATCGGCATGGTGAGCGTACTGCATCTTGGTTTAGAATGCATAAGTGATATTCGAGTAAAAGTAAGATTTAATGATAATACTTGCGAATGCTTGGTTGGAAGCTTGTGATATTTTTTTTCAAGAGGGGTTAATAAAAGACATCTTATGGAGGCTTGAATTATATTTTTGTATATACTAAGGTAGAATATAATGTAGGGTATCACCATATAAAATGCATCACTATGGTACAGAAAGTATGAATAGAGTATTTAATTTTTATGGAAAGGACAATAACTACGTATGGTTTGAAAAATACTTTATCTAAACCCAAACCCAATCCCCTATCCCAAATTAAATAACTTTGTCATTTGCTCTCTTCATCTTTAGGGCAGATTCTCTTAAACTGACATGTGGTCCCATATCAGTATTTTTGGATTCACAAGAACTGCTTATTAAGTAAAAAAAGAATAATCGTTGGACATCAGAAGTGCACAGAATTGACCTACTTGAAAGGAAGAGGGAATAGAATCAGGAAAAGAATTCTAAAGTTTAGAATTAGAAGGGAGAAGCGATCAATGAATCATTTTATACGAGGGATACCTTTTCTACAATTCTTTTGTGGTAGAGTAGCTATGGATGATGTCACGAGTGCACTTCAGAGGAGGGGGAACTTTCCCATCAAATTCAACAGAGCAATGGCAGAAATACTGCCCATAAAAAGAGAGAAAGAAAGAGGCAGAATGAGCACCCTATTTCATATTAATACTAAAAAGTTCATGGATAAGTCCAACATAAAGTTTCAATCCCTGGGTTAGAGAAAATTACTTATTGCATGTAAACGGTACAATCAATTGCATGTAAACGGTACAATCAATTTTAAAGGCGCATATATTAATTACTTAAATGGTACGATTTCTTCTGGATGAGTTAAAAGCAACGTGGACACTAAAGATACACATAGAAATAGAACATCTGTTAAATTTTGATAAAGAGATAATTGAAGACTTGAATAAAATAGACTACATAAAAACATCAAGCAAAAGATTCTCTCTGTTAAAGTTACAGGACCGTTGGTGTAGATTGCATGGCCTTTCATGTCAGATAAGGGTACTTGTAATATTGCAACCGGTAACGTTACGGGATCTCCATTCTGACAAATGCTGTTTTTACATATCACAGAGACTGCTGTGTTTTTGTTTGGGAATAGCATTGTTCCTCTCACAGATTGAGAAAAATGCCTGAATGCTCTTGTAATTATTTACACGAATGAGCGAGCATACAGTCTGTTAATGTTTTCCTATGATAAACAGTCCAACGTTTTGGGTTTGTCATGTAGGGATCAACAATTTTCTCCTACATTGGAAATTAAGATTGTGATTTGATCACTGGTTTCTGTTTACGTAGAAATATCATACAAGAGTTCTGTTTCTACTGGAGTTTCTTCTTGGTAATCTGCCTCTGGTCGGATATCCCTATCTACTTTATGCTTTCGGTTAAAGAGAACGCCTCTTCCTTCAGTCCTAAAAGGGCTCCGCCTATCTATGGATAGTATCTCAACAAATGAACGATGAACTGGTTAACAGACTCATCTTACAACAAGATTGCTTATGTTTCCATGTGTGAAAACATACACATCACAATGTGATTTAACCCGTTTTTCTTTCTTTCCTCTTTAGTTCACTTTACGCGAAGTTATGCAACAGATCCCATTACTCCGTCTTGAAAGAAATGATTGAAATTGATCTAAGAAACGAATCTGCCTGCCTATATGAATTTTTTATTTCTAAATGAAATGTGTAAATTGGGTAAATGTAGGCGCACACACTATATGCGCGCGCGCACACACATGTATGTTATATATATATATATATATATATATATATATATATATATATATATATATATATATATATATATATGAGAGAGAGAGAGAGAGAGAGAGAGAGAGAGAGAGAGAGAGAGAGAGAGAGAGAGAGAGACGTAAATGCAGTATTTAATCTACAGTGTATAAGTATATAGTGTGTCTATTGTCAAATAATAGTTTGACCTTTGTCCAATTATCCAATATTAATTCCGGTAAGATTTCAATTATAAATGTTCTTCATTATCTCGAGATCAAAGTGATTTACCTAAAGAAATAATATAACAAAATTTCATTGTCCGTGCTTGGAATAAGCCGATAAAAAATTCAAATTAGGGATATCCTGCTATTAATACCATGGATATTCACCTTTGCAATGTTATCATCGATCAATTTTGAACATAAATAAGAATTAATGACATTTTGATAGTCAATCCTACGTGTTCTTGTTATCAAAGTATATGCTCATAGTGTAATGAAATTTAGTTTATGTGGTTATCTTAGAAAATAGATATTGGGTGCGCATTAATCTTGTGATGAGTAAAAATGTAACAAATGTGATGACTAACATAACAACCTTTTAACTACTACTACTACTACTACTACTACTACTACTACTACTACTACTACAAATGCGATTGTTATTTATACCTGTTTCCAAAAACAAAAACAGCCAAATAAAAATATCTTAAGAAAATAAATTTAACTGAGATATAAAAATCCTCAGGCCTTAGATATTCGAGTCGACGTCCTTTTGAAGCCCCGTTTCATGTTTATGAATGAACCTCCTTTAATGAGGACTTCCTCGAGTACGCTGTGAGCATTTCAGCCTTTTGAGGTTCCGGGTTTTAAAGAAGTTCGCTTGGTACAAGGTACTGGGGTCCTGGCAGGCAGCTGAAGCCATCTTGCCTCATGCTCCTTCCTTTTTCTATTATGATATAGCTATATGTATACTATAGATAAGCATGCCTCTGTATATATATATATATATATATATATATATATATATATATATATATATATATATACAGTATATAACTATATTTATATTTATGTATGTATGTATGTATGTATATATATATATATATATATATATATATATATATATGTATGTAAATATATGTATATATATTTATGTATGTATGTATATATATAATATATATACACATACATACATACATACATACATACATACATACAGGAAAATACGTGACGGGGAATTCAAAAATATGTCTTTTTTCATATCTATTTATAATATATCATCATTGTTTCGCCAGGTCACCAAAACACGTCTTTATTCGATCAGGATTCAACCTAAAATACACAAATTTGTTTCAACCAATACATCATTGTTCAATTCCACATTTCTACCCTTATTTAGAATCATATAAAAATTCACACAAATGTCCAGTGATAACATCATTGTTCAAAATATTAGTAGCTATTATTATTATTATTATTACTATTATTACTAGCCAAGCTACAACCCAAGTTGGTAAAGCAAGATGCTATAAGCCTAAGGGCTCCAATAGGGAAAACTAGCCCAGTGAGGAAAGGCAATAAGGAAATAAATAAATGATGAGAACAAGTTAACAATAAATCATTCTAAAACAGTAACAACGTCAATATAGACATGTCATATGTAAACTATTAACAATGTCAAAAACAGAAATGTCATATATAAACTATAAAAAGACTCATGTCAGCCTCGTCAACATAAAAACATTTGCTCCAACTTTGAACTTTTGAAGTTCTACTGATTCAATTACCCGATTAGGAAGATCATTCCACAACTTGGTAACAGCTGAAATAAAACTTCTAGGATACTGTGTAGTATTGAGCCTCATGATGGAGAAGGCCTGGCTATTAGAATTAACTGCCTGCCTAGTATTACGAACAGGATAGAATTGTCCAGGGAGATCTGAATGTTAAGGATGGTCAGAGTTATAAAAATTCTTATGCAACATGCATAATGAACTAATTTAACGACGGTGTTAATATCTAGATCAGGAATAAGAAATTTAGTAGACGGTAAATTTCTGTCCAACAAATTAAGATGAGAATCAGCAGCTGAACACCACACAGGAGAACAATACTCAAAATAAGGCAGAATGAAAGAATTAAAACACTTCTTCAGAATAGATTGATCACCAAGAATCTTAAAAGACTTTCTCAATAAGCCAATTTTTTGTGTAATTGAAGAAGACACAGACCTAATGTGTTTCTCAAAAGTAAATTTGCTGTCGAGAATCACAATTTTAAAAGAGTCATACAAATTTAATGAAACATCATCAATACTGAGATCCGGATGTTGAGGAGCCTCCATCCTTGACCTACTTACAATCATACTTTGAGTTTTGTTAGGATTCAACTTCATACCCCATAATTTGCACCATGCACTATTTTTAGCTAAATCTCTATTAAGGGATTCACCAACCCCAGATCTACATTCAGGGGATGGAATTGATGCTGCATCTGCATATGCAACAAGTTGGTTTTCTAGGCCAAACCACATGTCATGTGTATATAGTATGAAAAATAATGGGCCAAGAACAATATATAAGTTCAATACTTCTTCATTCAACATTTTCTACTTCACGTTTTATAGTTCTCAGCCATGTAGGCCTGATATTTCAACTCCTCTATTGCCTTTAAAGTTTGGTGAACTAATCTCTCTTGGGGAATGCGAAGACCATGCCTAAACCATCTCCATCTACTCCATACCGTAACCCATCCATATATGGCACTAGAGTAATCTCTCCTGTCATTTAACTCCCAATATTCTTCTGAGTGCTTTGTTCTCAAATCTATAAAATCTGTTGGATATTGTTTCATTTTCATAGCACCACTCATGTCCATACATTAACACTGATATCTCTATACTGATAAATACCCTGATTTTTATATCTAATTTCAGGCGAATCGATTTCCAAATTTCACTTAACTTAGCCATTGTCTGATTTTTCTTTTCAATCTTTCGTTAAACTCCAATTATAAAGCCCCTTTATTATAGATCATAATTCCTAACTATTTAAACGATTCCTCTTCATTAATCCTTTCTCCTTATAATGATATTTCATCTCCCATTGCATATTCAGTTCTCATCTTTATCTTACTTCTATTTATCTTGACGTTTCATTCATTCTGGTAAGCAAGCTTTGCAAGTCCTATGGCGTTCTGCTTACAAGGACAGCGTCTTCAGCATACTCAAGGTATGCTAAATTCCTGTTACCAATACAGTCCAATCCTTCTCGGCACATCCAACTGTTCTATGTTTACAAAATCCATTAGGAGGATAAACAACATAGGTGACAACACATTCCCTTAGGGTACTCCACTGTTCACGGGAAATTCATTTGATAAGACCCCATTAACATTAACTTTGCACTTGGTATGCCCGTGAACAGGCTTTAATTAAATTTACATATTTAAGAAGAACTTCATAATAACACAGGACTCTCCAAGAAAATTGGCCAGTGCACACTATCAGAGGATTTTTCATATATATATATATATATATATATATATATATATATATATATATATATATATATATATATATATATATATATATAATATATACATATATATATATATATATATATATATATATATATATATATAATATATATATTAGGGAAAATAAACGTTATGAGGATAAATGGAAACAAGGAAGATGCGGGACTCGTTGTTAGTATAGATGGTAGATTGGGTGATTTATAAAAGTATTTATAAGTAACGGATGATATTAAGATGTATAAGGATGTTAGTTACAAAATAAATGAAGCTAGAGATCTGACAGAATTAATAAGCGACTTGAATTGCCTGTGTAAGCTAATATGGAAATGTGATAAACGATTGTTGAGCCAACATTTCTTTATGGAAGTGATAGTATTCGATGTTTATAAAAGAATTTTTTTTAATAATATATGGGTTATGAGATGAATTGATAGGGTAATGAATGGAGAGCATTCAAATGATCAAGCAGTGTAGAAAATTCAATAATTTCAAAGTACTATAAGTTAAAAGGACCGAATGACTATGGAATAGTCGGTTACGTACCCTGAAGGACGTGAGTGAAAGAAAGGGCAAAGGAGTTTCATCCATTGCTCAGTTATTAGAGTACGAATTCTGCATTGAATTTTGTTTCGTAGTTTTCTTGAAGTTCATGCACTATCATATAAATCGGCTTAATGGGTTATAAATTATATATATATATATATATATATATATATATATATATATATATATATATATATATATATATATATATATATCATAATAAACATATTCCATGCATATATTTGTATGTATATAGGCGTTTATTTATATCATATCATTATTATATATACACACACACACATATATATATATATATATATATGAATATATATATATATATATTTATATATGCGTGATTTATATATATATATATATATATATATATATATGTATGAACATATATATATATATTTATATATGCGCGATTTATATATATACTATATATATATATATATATATATATATATATATATATATATATATATATATATATATATATGAATGTGAGAGAGAGAGAGAGAGAGAGAGAGAGAGAGAGAGAGAGAGAGAGAGAGAGAGAGAGAGAGAGAGAGAGAGAGAGAGAGAGACCAGGTTTTTGCTAAACAGTAACTTTAATGGGAATTTGTACGCTTGGCTGGCTGACAAGACCCCGACAAAAGTAGTTCCTGTTTGGTTGCAGTAGATTGTGGATTTTGTTAAATGAATATTCAACAGCTCTTACTGAAGGGGGACGATTGAAAAGAATTCATTCGGCCATCAGACATTGGAAATAGGTTTTACCATAACTGGTTTGTTTTGTATAGTTGCATATTCAGTAACACTATAGATCTTTTCTTTTTTGACTGCATAATCTTATGATTTGCTAAGTAAGTTTTTTAATAAATCCAAATTTATCTTTCAAGGATGTTTTTATTAAAGAATGACAATGTGTTATTTTTTTTTTGTTCTATCACAATACTCAATATAAAGTCAAAATTTTATATCTATTTCGGGATTTATAATATTTTAAGCGTCATAATTTCAAAGAATTGTATTTTCGTAAATAAAGACCCATTGCAACATATTTGACAAATAACATAGTCACATAATCATATTAAGTAACATATTCACATAATATTTATTGACATGTTAGGATAATAAATTTATAATTACACACGTGCACGAATAACTTAGATACATTAGAAGTAAGTTTTATAAATGAGGTTTAACTTTAAAAAGACAGTAGGATGATAGGATTGCAGGTAAGATTCTTAGGTATGATGGTAGTAATGTATTAGAATGGCTGAACAGAATTCCTAAGGCATGCTTGCATGAAGAACAGGTTCTTAGGTGATATGTAAATATAATTTCTTTTCCATTGTAAAACGTAAATAATAATAGATGCGAAGGTGCATGTATGGCAGAGTTACAACTCAGAAAGTAACAGAACAGGTCATGTTTCAATTAAGAAAATTAGATGGGAAAAAGTATTTTCCATACTTAGGTATAGAAACAAAAACGCTTTGAGTGAATCTTTTAAAAGGCAGTTTCGAAGCAGTTTGGAATACAAAGCATGAATAGTAAAATGTTAAGAATGATAAAACATTGTAATATGACAGGGTAGTAGATGTAATGTAAATATCGATTTAGATAACGATTAACATATAGCTGTAAATGAAATGTTGAATGGTAGAATTTTTTAGATAATAAAATACAAATTGAAAACATGGAAGAAAAACTTCAGAACCTATTAAAATTTTTTTAAAGCTTTTGCAAACGAAAAATACTGATTATAAATATCAGCAAGAATAAGTTTAGAATTATAAAGTAATGGGCGTTGACATGTTAGTGAAAGAACATAGCACATTAAATTTTATGATTGTTAGAGGGTAAATATAATGCATGGGAAAAGAGGTGAAAATAACAAGAAAAGTATCGACATATGTACCAATGGCTTGACATGTGGATTTGAAGCCAAATAAAGAAGAAATAAGGAATATTTATATACAGAAGTCGTGGATAAGTTAATAACAAGATACGAAAATATCTTTTGGAAAGACTAGAACTGCACTAACTTTATACTATCAACGACAACTCTGCTCATGTTTACTTCAAAGATTAAGAGCTAAGGGGCAGTATACCCAACTGGTTAGTTGTACACTTTATTCATTAGATAACAGTCCTTGAATAGCTTACATTATGTTTGATGCTACCAATGTTTGCTATTATCCTTAATGTAGCAAAGTAAACCTGAGTAGTTTCAATGGTATTCCAACTTATTTTTACTTCTATACTAACTGAAAGAAGTGAAGTTGGCGCTGGGTAAAATAAAAATGGTTAAAGCACTAGGTTCATCAGAGTTTCAAATTGAAGAGGTCAAGATACAAGCTACAGATGGGGAAGAATGGATGCTGGATTTATGAAAAGCAATATAGGAAGAGGAAATAATGCTTTAAGACTGGACGGAGAGTTTAATGGGACCATATTTGAGCCAAAAGATAATGTCATGGAATGTAGTAACTATAGGGAAATTAATCTGAATTGAAAGTTTTTCAGAGAGCACTAGATAAGAGATTGAGAGAGATTGCAAAGATTTGGAAACAGCAGTATAGATTCATGAAGGGTAGAGGGATTGTGGATGCCAACTTTATAGTAAAGCAAGTACAGGAAAAGAGGCTGGAGGGATCCAGAAGCTCTTTTGAGCTCATGTAGATTTAGAGAAGACTTATGACAGAATACCAAGAAAATTGATGTTTTGGTGCTTAAAGAAAAGGAAAATCACTGAGAAATTGGTTAGAGTGGTAGAGAGAATTTACAAAAGCACAAGGACAAGAGTAGTAATAGGTTTTGGGAAAGCAATAACCTTTAAAGTTATTGTTGGATCACACCAGGGGTCAGTATTAAGTCCATTTCTATTCGTGCTGATCTTGAATGTGTTAAGTTAAGAGATCAGAAATGAATAGTTGTGAAAGTTGCTATATGAAGATGATTTGGTGATTACGGCTGAAAATAGGAAAACGTACAGAAAAGGGTTGTAGAGGGACAATAGACTTTGGAGAGGGGTGTCTTGAGGGTAAATGTAGATAAGACAGGTACGGTGAGCATCAAGGAAGGTAGGGATAGGACAGCCTTACATGAAAATAAGGGCTTGGTTATACAACAGGTGGAACAATTTAGATACTTGTGATCTATTATAAGTCAGGAAGGAGGATGTGAGGCTGAAGTTGAGAGTAGGATAAAAGCAGCCTTGGGGAAGTGGAGGGAAGAAGTAGGAGTGGTATGTGGTAAAAAAAATACCAATCAAGCTGGTAGTCAAGATCTATAGCACAGTGATAAGACCAGTGTGAATGTATGGATCGGAAATGTGGGCTATAAGACCAAGAGAGGAAGAAAAACTTGAGAGCACGGCGTTAAGAATGCTGAGGTGGATTGTGGGAATGTCACTGTTTGAAAGAAATGATGAAATAGGGAAAATGGCAGGCGTAGTAAAGATTATAGAGGTGATAAGAGTATCACAACTGAGATGGTGTGGGGAGATCTTGAGAATGGACGAGTGAGGAGGGCTTGGAAGGAACCTGTTAACGTCGGGGCGGGTTGGGGGAGATCAAGAGAGAGACAGAGAATTAGATGGCGAGGGAAAGTGAAGGATGATAATGAGAGAAGAGGTTTGTTGGAAGAGGATGCCTTTAAAAGAAGGCGTTGGAGGGAGATATCAGGCAACCGACCTCTTAATGTAGGGATAGAAGAAGACTAACTGACAGAAGATAAATATCTAGATTTGAATTTCTGGTATAAGGATCGTGGATCAATTTTCAGCTATCAAAAGTTCAGGATTAGTTATAACATTATACCAGAATTAGTTTTTAATTGATAATGAGATCTTATATTTTGTTGAGTAAGATGCATTGAACAGGAAACTTCAGCGATGAGTTCAAATACCCATTCATTTGCATTTCAATTATTGTTTTGATAATAAAGGACCTGGTTGGTCTTTAGGTAACTTTCATCGAGATAGGACAATTTAGAATATCCTACACTTTGTTGTACTCATTAAAAAGAAATTTGTCATTAAGTCATTATTTTGATTCTACCCCTTGCAAGCTATTGTGAGTGAGTAACAAAAGAAATCGATCAGGGAAAGACATAAAAAGTATTACACCCCTTAATCACTGTTCTCCCCTGATTATATTTTATTTTATTTTTTCTTCAACGTGGATATATAAGTTAATTATTAAAGGCGTAAAATTACTGAAAGACATAATGTTATATGTGTATTCCTTCTGTAATGCACTTGAACTATCATAAAGGATACATATCTTCAAAACCCCCAAGAATGCGATCTGTAGACAAATCAAAGCTTAAATCCATAAGCATATGCTGTGCTTGATTTAGTTGTTCGTCAAAATGGAATACGCAATAAAAGCAATTCTCATATAGATATTATTAACATGCTTTTAGTTATCTTTCAAGTTAGTCTTTTTTTTTTCGTAAGGTATATTACGAGTTACATATTTCTAGCATTGCCGTTTCTGAGCTGTGATTAATTCAGTGTGAAGGCATGCAGACATTAATTAATCTAATTGTCGCTCAACATTTTACAATCAGAATCGTGTATGAGTGCTTATTTTTTTCGCTCTCAGTTTCACAGTTTCTTTTCAGTACGCATAGCATATAGAGTTTGCGAGCATGTGTAGTTGTGCTGTGCGTATTAATACTTGCTTGAAAGGGAAGGAAATCACAGAATACAAAGACTCCTCTGTTCCGGTGTGAGTTTTCCAGTAATGGTGCTTTTGATTTATGCTCTTAATGTGCGGACACTCTCCCAACATAACAGAAAAGCTTGGCATTCATTCTCATATTTCATATTTATTTTTCGCGTACAGGGTAAGTTAACGAGCTCCCGATAGCTCCCCCCTCCTACTCTAGAATAAGAGAGAGAGAGAGAGAGAGAGAGAGAGAGAGAGAGAGAGAGAGAGAGAGAGAGAGAGAGAGATAAAATATTAAGTTATAGTGTAGTCTTTCTATTCTAATTAAGGCTTTAAATGAAAGGAATTTGTCGATAATAAGTAAGATTTGTGCTTAAAGGAAAAATTAAGAGGCAAAGAATTGTTTACTACAGTATCATGGCCTCGCAAATGGTAGATTTTTGAGATGGAGTTCAAGTGATGTGAGACTACAATGGACTGGAAATACTTCGAATTAGCTCATCTATTTTTACTCGATTGTATTTTCATTGTGATATGTGAACCCCCATTTCTCCATACCTAAACAAAAAGAAAAAGTGAATTTACGTAATCATATCGATTAACTGTCTATTGAATTTAAAGAAAAATAACTCAATTCTATATTTACTATATATTTCATATAAACAAATATACAATGAGAAGATTTTTTGCAAGGATCTTTAAGACCAACCTACAAAGCGACAGAAAATATACAATAGCTGATCGAATATGAAAAGAAAACACTTTCATAACCATATTTCATGATGAATTATGGCACTGTATAGCATCACTTATTGAAGACTGTGGGGTTGTTGTTTTAGCACCAAAAGCTTTATTGATTAACATTATTATTGGCCAATTATTGCAGCGAACTAATCTGGCAAACAGCAACTATGTATTAAAAGCATTTTTTCCAGTGTGAGTACTAGCACTGCCTTATCTACGAAAAACTGCAAAGCGATGAGTTATTGATTACAAGTCCTCGTTATTTGAATATATATTTGTACAGGTCTATTAGGCGTAAATGCATGCAAGTTCATATTGACGAATGAATCTGAAGCACTAAATTTCGTGGCAAGAGTCAATCACTAACATCTCAGAAACACAACAGTCAACCTATTTTTTTTATGACTTCCAATAGTTGACTATGGTTCACAATCATTTACAAATATGATGATGTAATAATATTTTTCAAACAGTTCGCAAAATGACATTCCCTTATTCCATTCTCTCTCTCGATCGATATATGATGATAATATCTATATTGATCTAAACCATATTTTTATGTCGCCCGGGAGTTTATAAAGAGTTTGACGCAATTCACTTTTTTTCCTGAGGTGTTGTAAGGAAAAAGAAAGTTTTGTTTGTAAAGACAATGCTAGGTTAATCCTTTTCAAAATTGCTACATACTTATTTTTAACTGTGCTGTAGATGGAAAGATTAAATTTCAAAGACCGTCCATTACAAGGGATTAACTTGAAACAAAAAGGAAAAATGCCGAGTGAGAGAGAGAGAGAGAGAGAGAGAGAGAGAGAGAGAGAGAGAGAGAGAGAGAGATTCAAAGGCCATAAAAATATAATGCTAGAGCATTATTCTGCTTTACACTACTATAACACTGATCACCGGGTATTAAATATATATATATATATATATATATATATATATATATATATATATATATATATATATATATATATATATATATATATATATATATATATATATATATCCCATTATTTAAAATCAAGTATCGTGGGAAAATGAAAAACAAAATGTAGCTCTTTCTCGTGTTGAGTCACATATCCTAGTTGCATGAATGATGGGCAGTTGGGAACAATGTTCTAAACTCTGAAGAACAAAAAAAGAAGAATTGTCAGATGGTTAATTATTAAACGTTAAATAAGGTGCAAACTTTTCCATGATAAGTAAGTTCAAATTTGGACCATACTCTCCTTTAAGTACTGTGAGTTACCTCAATCTAAAGAAAATAAGAAATAAATGGATAATTTATATGCTTATATGCATATTGGGATGTTTTTATTATAAAAGCGTTAATTTTAAAAATCGAGAGTTGAAATTTAAAATACTGCCACTGTTTGACTTGATAAAATGACATTAAGTTCAACCTTATCGTTGCATAGAAGTAGCATTTGATCGTCTTCAATTTATCGTATGGTCAAAATTTCTAAAGTTTATAAATAAAGCGTTTGATATCAATCATAAAGGAGTGCAATATTCTACCAACTAACTGGGAAACCCTTGCTAGCGATCGTATAGTCTGTAGAATGAGGATTAACAAAGGGGTCACTGGCCTACAACAGTCGAGTATCGTATCTCGCCTTAAACAGGCAGGTCGTACCTGCAGACCTAAATTCTTATCTGATGTGTTGAACATGGAACAAAGCACGCAAGTTGAGGGTTGGCGTGGTAAGCCATAGTAGATGGGTGGACCAGTAACGTGACGTCTAAAAGCTGTTGATACTACTTTCATCATTTACTGAAGAACTTTGAATGTCGTCATCGGTAACGATGGCAAGCTATTAGATTAGATCTTAGATACTCTATTGATACTCTATGATTCGTAAATCCTGTGGTTTTACAGTTTGTCTGTATTTTTGTTAGATTTTGCACCTAATTTCATATATGGAACCATTAACATTTTTTGAAGAATTTCACGTACACGAACTCCTAAAACTGAAATGGCTAAAAACAAATTGTATGTAAAAAACTTTAAATTAGATTATAAATTTCTTCGATTATACATTAAATTTAGAATATTTTTCATATCAAGTAAAGTTTTACTGTCAATTAAATGAAATGTTTTCAGGCTGTTATCCGGGATACATCTATGAAAGTCCTAGTTCCCAGTCAATATCCTTAATAGTAGTTATCCCATCATCAACGAGCTATAGACTGCAAATGGGTAGATCCCTTAAAAAACATACTAATGCACACGTAATTTTGATGAATGAACTACTGTTGATAATAGATTTAAATTGAATAAGTCAGTGGAATTCCAAGTATAGATTTTTTCTACTTAAATAAAGATTTTGAACTGAACTAAAATACCCAGCTTCATCTAAAATTCTTGCAGATTTAAGAAACCAAATTACTTTTGTAGGAAACATTTGTGATGGAATATTTTTTTATAATACACTGTCGAATAAGATCAATTTTTTTCTTCTAAATTATCAAGGGAATATGATAATTTTCTAAGTCGTCTGAAATAATCATGAAAATTTTCTTAGAATAAAGATACATCAAAGTTAGCCATGTCAACATAAACATTTAAAGTTAAGTATATTAATTTG
>NC_090764.1:30998645-31056145 GCF_036898095.1 Palaemon carinicauda
TAATTCCTACCTATCCTACTCCCTTTCTGTTATTTCTTGCTTCTGGAATTCAATATATTGACTTTTCTCTCTCTGGTATTCCAATCATTTCATATAGTCTTTCCTGACCTTTCCCTTGCAATCACCACCATCGATATTCCTCTGTTTGTTTGGTAGTTTTTATCTTCCACCCACCCCCTTCTGTCTATACTCTTTTCCTTCACAGCTGTTTGAACCTCTTGATTCCACCACCATGTTTCTTTTTCCTATTGTTGCTATCAGTTGTCCTTCCACACACCTCTGCTGCTGCTGGTACCACAATCTCTTTTATAATTTCCGCTATCTCTTAAGGCAATTCTGACATTCCATTTACATATCTCTTTTGCCTGGCCCTTTCCACTTTACTTTTGAACTCTCTCACATTTTGCCACTTCAGCTTCTAAGTTTTGATCCTCCTATTCCGGGCTAAGGCTTTACTTTTCTTTATCGCGTCCGCCCTGAAAACTTCGACTACCAGTTCATGTTAAGCTACAACATTCTTTTGGAATTCTTTCGATCCATAATGATTTTCTTTTCTTCCTTCCTAACAAAAAAAGTAAATTTCAGTCACATTTTGTCTAATTTTATAAGTTGACATGTGACTTCTCTTCTCGAACTGTGTATTCGTGACTGCCAGATTCTGAGCCTGTGCTAAAATTCCCACAATCTTCTACCTTCTGGTTTTCTTTTTCCTAACTCCTGCCCCCCTCGTGCATTCTTTCAAAGCTATCAGATCCCTCTCCTATATGGCCATTCATGTGCCCAGATAACACTAATAATTCACTTCTTGGAAGTCTTTCTATATATTCTTTTAGTTTCCCTCTGAACTACTTTTTCTCTTCGCTACACTTCGGTTGAAGGCCTTATCTTTCACAAATTTTAAGCCCACGAACCTATCCCTGATAAGCTTGACCTCTGTGATATTTTCATACAAATGTGGAATAAGAATAAATTGCTTACCTAATTTATCCTTTTATCTTCCCTTTAGTTGTAAAATTTATTCTTCCACAAGCTTTTTAGCACATTTTCTCTTCTATTTTATCTCCTGCATGTATAGAATCATAAAATCTTACCTTTCTGTGAGGCTACCAGCATTCTAATTTCCAATTCTTGTCTTTTTTTTTTCAATACTATTTCCTCATTAACTTCTTTAGCCGCAGTCGTGAATTCTGCGATACCTTTGGCATACATCTCATTGCTGTCGGGGGAAACTGCAGCGTGTTGATTACGAGGGTACGCCCTTGCCCTATTGCATTTCCTTATTGACTCGAGATTCATTGTTTAGGTTTTGCCATTGTTTTCATACACGGTTAACTAGAGCAGGCGGAAACTCTCCCCCTTTATTCAGTCTTGAAACTGGAAGCAAATTGGAATAGCTAGTTCCCTGACAGACTGGGTTATGTATATGTATGTGTGAGTGTGTATATATATATATATATATATATATATATATATATATATATATATGTGTGTGTGTGTGTGTGTGTGTGTGTGTATATATATGTATATATATACATGTGTGTGTATATGTTGTATTATTTATATATATACATATATGTGTATGTATGTATGAATTATGGAATTGTTCATGCTTCTATTAAGTTTTTACTTGGCATCAGCTTATTTAAAAAAATTTCTTTCATTCATTATGTGTAATTTATCTCACTATATGAATATTCTATTTCAGTTAGTTAAAAAAATATTGCATATGTAGGATTAGAATTATGATAATGCAAACAAAATTAATCTTATTTCATGTTGTGTATTAGCATTTTGTTATATCCATCTTGACACCTGTGTATCTTAGAAAATTGGTAGGAAAACTTATAGATTTAGGGAAGAATTTGTAATTATGCCATGAGCGCTTTATCATTATAAAGTGCTTAATATTTCTTGTTCAGTCTACTATTGTCCCTTAATTTCTATCAGTTCTTGTGCAGTCCCGGCGAAAATTCATTCTTTTTCCTGATAAAAGAGACAGATGCGAAAAGAAAAACTCTATTTTTAGCGACATTCATTACCTCTGCTGATAAATGGAAATGAGTTAGCTCAGTAATATGTTCGCGATAAACATGCTCCGTTATTTTTGAGATTTTCTTGCTAAAATTCATCACTCACTCAGTGGTTATCACCCTAAGGCGCTTTATTAAAAAATACCAATGCGAAGAGGAAGGTTTTTTTTTTTTCAACTACAAGAATATTTAATAAAATTTCACTATATGTATATACATATATATATATATATATATATTATATATATATATATATATATATATATATATATATATATGCATTTATATATATATATACATACTGTATATATATACATATATATATATATATATATATATATATATATATATATATATTTATGTATGTATATATATATATATATATATATATATATATATATATATATATATATATATATATATATATATATATATACAGTACATATATAAACGAATATAATGAAAAACATATTGTTAGATAATTTCGATGGAAAAAAATCACAATCACAATAATTTTTTTTATAAAGCACCTAACATTGGTAACCACTCCATAAGTGATTAATTTAGCTAAACAATCGAAAGCATAACGCTTTGTTACTAGAGGTACCGCTAGGTCGCTATATCTCAATCTGTATATCTATCTATCTATATGTATATATATTTGTAAGTAGGCCTATTTGACTTCTCTTGGAGAAGCCATTAGATCGTTCTAGGCCTACAGCCTACCATTTCAGTCACTTTTGAATTGGTAACATCATCTGCAGAGTCAAGAATAAATGTGCTGGATTAGAATTAGAAACCTTACCGTTTAGAGAAAAAACAAATACATTGAAAACAATGGATGTCTTTGGGACTATAAAAGGCTTCATTGAATCAATTATGGCTTATAGAATTTGGTTTCCTAGCTTATTGATTATATTTTCTATTCCTTCCTTACCTTAAAAATGGATGTTGCCATCGATTGAAATGTCTTTTTCAATGTCGTTTTCATCCGTTGCGTACTTTTTACCCAAAATATCCATCCATTTCAGTGATTAATACCCATAAGTGAGCAGCATATATGTCCTGATGAATAATTAAATTTCGTACCCAAAATGTTTACGTGGATCATTTTAATTTTTAGGTGAAAATAAGTAATGACATTAAAGCTGAACTTGCAGGGTTAGTGATCGATTAAGGAATTAAAGATATAATGGGCCACTAACTAGGCAGACATATTCCCCCTATTTTTAGAAAAATCAATAGTTGCGGTATTATTTGTAATATTTTATTCCATAGTCTATGTCTACCATGTGGACGTTTTATTAGGTAATAGTCTAAAATTGTTTGAATAAAGTGCAAATAAATAATCACATACAATAGCATTAGAATATAAATCGTAAACTAAATTTAAGTATTGAAAATACATTAAAGCTCTGTTTTTTGCCCTTTTCTCTTTTTCAGCAAAATTCCATTTCCACGGCTCATTTCACTTCAATTACACAACTTTCAATCGCAAGAAGCTATTGCCTATTACGTATGCATCCCCTTCCTTTCTCTCTCGAGGAAACGTACCACATCCTTTAATTTTCTTTTTCAGTGCATTTAGTTTGACAGGGACCTTTAATTGCACAATTAAACTCTTTAATCTAGTTGTCTGCTTTGTTTTATCACGTGACTATTCGACCTCAAATGTTTAGATTTTTTTGTAACATCGTAAGCGACCCGTAATTGATCTCTGTATCTCTCTATATGTGTGTGTTTGTTTTTATTCATGTGTGTATGTGCGTTGATATTTTTTTTTACTTTGACCGTTGGTATCTTTTCCTTCCTATCACTAGTTCATGGAAACTCCTAAATATAAAAAATCTCGTCCATCCTATTTCTAGTTCATGGAAACATCCTAATATTAAAGGATTTGTTGACTTGGGGCTATTGGCATTTTAACCAATAAGAGTTATGAAAACAGATAGTAATAATGGTAATAATAGCGATGTTGGTAATTATGACTATGGCTCTGGCAGTTATAACAACACTCATGCCCAGAAAACATACTTCTTTTAATCTATTCCATTCCTATTTCATTGTTACAACGAAAGGTTGTTTCAGGTTTTATCTCGGCAAGTTACCAATACTACTGTGCTTCTTTAGAGAGAGAGAGAGAGAGAGAGAGAGAGAGAGAGAGAGAGAGAGAGAGAGAGAGAGAGAGAGAGTTGGAGAGGGGGAAATAAATTGAATTTTTTTTTTTTAGAAATATGATTATATCAATATAGACCATTTTTTTTTATATAGGTGACTGTAAATTTTCAAAATTTTGTATTTGTTTATTAATTAATTCTATATATAATTAGAATGCCCTTTAGGCTCTTTATAAAGCTTGATACTAGTTAAGCGATACCAAAAATATGAAAGTATAAGTGCACGGAGATTCGTGCTTTAGACATTTATTGCCCTAGGTTGACTTCCTGTCAGTTTATCTGTCCTTTCTCCTGTCGCTACGTCAGTTACTCTGTCATGCCTTTCGCCTCAACGCAAGTCTTTCAATACCGAGGGGGAAAGATAAGGTTGTCAACTGTTACTCACTGGAAGCCAAATATCTGTGAGTTTATATTTTTATTTTTTATTTCTTTTTCTTCACCTATTCCTTTTTCATTCTATTTGTATGTTAACTTACTAAATATGAAGATGAAGACCAGATTATAAAGGAAATCCTCCAAGCTAGTTGTCCTGGCAATATACAGGAATTGCCCTGCATGTATTTCATTAGTTGTTTTATGAATTATAACTTTTGCTACTTCTGTGTTGTATAGCATGTTTCACCTTATGATTTCACATATTCGAATATTATCATTAAAAAAATGTATAATCAATCAAAGAATTTAGTAAATATATTAATTTTTATTATTGGTAATATTAATTAAACGTAATATAATTGCTAAAACAGATGAGAATGATTAATCTTATTTAAGCTGAGAATCTAATTCCCCTTTTTGTCTTATCGTCAGTGAATTTCATATTTCATTCCTACGGATAAAATAAGCAAATATTACCAATAATTAGAAATAAACTATAATATAACATCACTTCCATTTAACCTAGATAATACCGCACCTACTTTCATTTTGAAAAATAACGAGTTCAAATGCTAATTGGACAAAGTATACCTAATTATAAAATAATGATTATTCCTGCTTTATCTTTGTTACTATTACTTTTTTTTCGTTCTCATAAAACTTGTAACCCTTATACTCATGATGATGACTTTACCTAAAATAGTCCGGAGTATAAGGGTTAATGCATATTTAATAAAGCAGTTTTACTGATACGTGATCTGGAAAACAAATTTGATCGGAATAACCTTTGATGACTCAAAATCCTCCTACTTCAAGAAGTCCTCCGGGTTAATGATAAAATTCGTGTTTTACTCGGTCTAACTTTACAAATGAAATGGGAAAGGATGACTAACACTTATCACTAATAGAAGGAAAACCAAGTTTTCTGTTAGACTCCTTAATGTGAAAATTTCACATATTATAATTCTCGTTTACGAGAAATGGTTCTTTGAAAATTACTCTAGAAGACTCGAGGGCAACATAAATCCATTGAACTATTCCGATTCCTAACTGTGCCTCGGGGACTTCTTTGCGATTCCACCCAAAGGCCAAGTTTCCTTTCATCCTCTGATAGTCTCTAACAAAAGATTTTCATTGCCAGCATTTCGCATTTGCCAACAATTCTGGAGAATTATTTATTCAAATGGCCTTAACCATTTGCTAGTGCGAGAGAAACAGCATTAAAAAGTTCGCAATTATATTAGAAAAAAAGGAAAAATAGTGTTATGTGTATTCAGACTTTCTATTTTAATTAAATGTATATATTGATTGCTGTATTGCGCCATACATGGTCTGTTTTAGCTTCAATGTAAAGGTATATCGAGTGCTTTCAATTACTGTTTAAACATCTTGTGTCTTTGTCGTGATGTACTGTTTACTTGTATAGGGAAATTGATAAAATTCATATTAAGCAGGCACGTAATTGAACAGGGGAAATATATCCAGTCTTATATTAATGATAATGAATGGAATGTAACGCCATTGAAACGATAAATCTAATTTTGTGTAAAAAACATGCTTATCTTTTCGTGCAATATTATAAATAAATGTATTCTAAATAAATATCCAAGGTCCTGTCCTAAGAATATTGGCTTGGTATTTTTATTGTAGTTTGATGAAATAAGGTTTAGGAACTTTTTACTTCTTTGCCTATTGCCGAATTCGTTCTATATCCATTTCTCGTCCATAAGACGAAAATATCGCCATTATGTTTTCCATGCAATCTCTTCAATAAAGTATGCCTGGGAAATATGATGATGCATTAAACATGGCAAATCCTTTTATAAATATTTGAAAAGGCGGCTTTGGATGCCCGAATTACTCCAAACGAAACGCTATATGTAGAAGATAGAAGGAACATTTTCCCACAATTTTGAACTAGGAATAAAAATCCAATAGAGGAGCAAGGATCTGCTTGGTAAATATGAATTCCATGGGGAAAATTGCGCTAAAAGAACTGAAAAGAAATCTCGAGTCATTTAAAATTTATCTTTTATTTTTTCTTTGTTTCAACAGTTCCGTTGAATTTTACCCAATTAAAATGATCTTTCCCTATTTTTGTTATTGTTATTATTACTATTGGTATTACTTATATCTTTTTCATATGTTTTTACAACTGAAGATGCAACCCTAGAGATAAAAGCAGATTGCTACAAGCCCTAAGGCCTCAATAGAGAAAAGATCCCTGTGCGGAAAAGAACCGATGTAAAGAACAGATTATAAAAAGATGAATAAAAGGAATATAACAATTATAAATAGTCCGCAACGTTAGATAAGTATGAAATAAATAAAAGACGAAGTGAAGATTGTCATTCAACTCTGCAAAAATTTATTTATGCTAAGTTTGAGCTTCTGAAGTTTTATCGATTCCAATACTTCATGTAGATCATTCCACAAATCGGTCACAGCTGGAAGAAAATCTCTGGAATACCATGTAGGTGTTTATATAGAGTCCTATTACAGAAAGAAAGATTGTCAGAATCAATTGCTATCTTAGTACTACTTGCTGAATGTTATACCTGTATTCTTGGAAGATCAGTATGCGGAGGATGGTCTGCTCTATGAAAATTGTTAGGCAGAATGAACAATGGACTAAATTAAAGAACTTTTCAGTTATTATATTTTTTCTCATGATTTTGATGTATCTTTAAGGTGTGATTAAAAATGACGCTTTGTTTAACTTACAAACTTTTCATACACACAACTCTCATTTTACAAAAGTACATAGTTTTCCTCCCTAAGTTTTCCTCCTTAACCCAACGCATGAATGAATATCCATTTGGTATTGTCTTGATGAATCCTCTGAATATATATGTATATATATATATATATATATATATATATATATATATATATATATATAATATATATATATATATATATATCTATATATATTTATATATATATATATATATATATATATATATATATATATAAAACGAATGTTTATATAGCTGTTTTGATTTATTTTCAAGTGGCCATTGCCATGTCTTAACATTGTTACATTACGAATTCTGAGTTATTACTTTTATTAAATAGAGTAATTCTCGATATATATGCAGTATAATTTGTAACTTAAAGTTTCTAATTAGCGATACTTAAAAGGCTACGTAAATGTTGTTCCCTTAAACCTGAATCTAATATTGGAAACCAATATCCCATAACGCGATGCTAAATTTATGTGTTATATTTTGAACAGGGAATATGGCACCGTCTTCTAAATGATTGCATAGGGGTTATAATAGATTTGTATACATGCATTGTACGAATACCATTGCTCGACTGTGTTTTTTTTTATTTAAGAAAAGTGGTTCATTTACCCGATCGACCTCTGATTCATCTGAGTTTTTTCTTTGGTACAATTCAGAACAGATGAAATTTGGTCATTTTCAATTTGCTAGGATATAGAAGGTATTCTATCAATACCTTGGATATCCTGTATGGATTAAATTTACAATATATAATGGGTCATTAATACTGCAGACTTAATTCCCTTTAATGTTTTTTCATTATTACTGAAACCTGTTTTATATACATGTCAGTATATTGAAAAGTCTACGACCGTATACCTTTCAGACTTGTATCCTTCTCAAGTTCTCAAGAGGATAATGTGCTGCCTTTAGAAAAGTTATGTCGTTTTCTAAATTTCATGATTTATACATAATTCATTTTAAGCGCCGTCTGAATGTAGAATTTTTTATCATTTAACGTTTGAATTCGCTGCTTTAGATTTGAGTTAAAAAATGCTGAGTCTCACTTATACGTTTATAGGTAATTCATATAACAAAATGCAATTGGATAACCTAATTATTTAGACTGTATTCAATATGATAATGCTTATTTTGATAAGCAGGTTGAAGGTTCTCAAATAATAGTTATGCCTGAAGCTAGGGTCGTTATCCCTACCAGTGTAATCTGATAAAGATCAGAAATAGAATGATGAAATGGAAAAATTAATATGAAAAAAAAAAATAAAAACCGAGAAGAATCTCATATAAATCCTGATGAAGGTAGATAAGTTATGCGCAACAAATTTACGAAACCTAAAATGTCGTAGGGAACGTAGTCAGGAAGAGAACCCTCTGCTCCAGTCCATTATGATCACGATCTCAAGATATATTTTCAATAATATTAGTAATAATAATAAAAAAAATAGAATACTTCATGAAAAAAATCCTTTAAAATATAGGAATGCTTAATGGGTATTGGTAAATATGGCAGAAAACTCTTAAGCTTATTGGAAGCTTATATTTCTTTCTAATCCGCGAAGCTCAAGAGTTTGCTGTACTTTTTGTCAATATATCCACAAAACTTGACTTTTTATAGTAATATTTCTGGCCTATAATTTCTTTGTTTTCTCTTCGTAAATGATTTTCCAGTTGGAATATACACAGCTGCATACAAAGAAAAATTCAGATTATTATTATTATTATTATTATTATTATTATTATTATTATTATTATTGAAATTCCGATGATGCTTGTACAATATAAGTCAACATATGAAATAGGGAAAACATTGATGTATGGCAATGATTTTATTTTACCTTATAAACAATTCCCCGTAGTTCCGTTTTTTGTTTCGGTTTACCTCTCTGCTATGAGAGTAAGGTTTTTAATTTTTTATAGAAATATCTATAAAGATTCTCTAGTTTCGGTTTCGCCATTTCTGACATTTGACATTTCACGGTAATGTGTAATATGTTGGTAAACGCTTCCAGGGATTACTGAGCTAATTCTCCTATGACCTGGTTTACCAGTTATCTATAATGTGCATCAGTTTCTTTTTATACATGAAGATTAAAATTTCATTTATTGTCTGAACTAAATTTGATTTCGTTATCTATTTACATTTTATATATTTTCAGGGAATCACATGAATGAATTTATATACACATTCATGCATTTATTTATAAATCCCCAGTACTTACTTGAAATAAAACCGAATTTAAAAGATTTCATCTTCCTCTGGCTCTCTTCCCTAGTGCCTCAAGGAATTAAAGGAGATCCTTTAAATCTATAAGACTTAACTTTTTTTATGACATCCTTATGGTTTCTAAACCAGTGAAGATTTAACAATTCGATATTTTCATCTGTCATTATGAATCCCATAATTCCATGTATCATTTGGGGACGATTTATGGTTTATAATAACAAATTGCAATTGAGTTTTCTTACTCGGGTTGGTTCCAGGTTTTAAATTATTGATATCCTTATTGTAAGTTTAGAGCTATTTGATAAATACTTTGAAATATTTTTATAGCTGGTTGCTGTGAAAGTGAAAGGAAGTTAGCGGTTATGAAAATATCTAATTATGCATATTGGATGATAAAAACCATAGATATGGGCATGAAAACTTGCACAGTTAACTCTCTTTGCAGTGGTTTACGAAAGTTGTTTGAAGAATGTCTTCAAAGTATTTCAACTGCAATTTCTATAGCACAAAAAATATTAGAATCAGCTGAACCTTCTATGTTAGTGCAAATTATAAATGTATTATTTGATCACGAATGCCTTCCCGTTTTTTTTTTTTTTTTTTTTTAAACCCATTATTGATGAATGGAAAGTCAATTAAACATGGGTTGTTTTATACTGAAGAAATTAAACGTGACATTTGTCAAAAATTAAGCTTTGTGTGAGACCTTGACTCAAAACAGTTATCAAGAGATAGAGACCATTAGGAAATAAGTTGCTGAATATAAGGAAGGGGGAAGCTGAAAAATTAAGAACAATTGTCCTTTTAAATATAAGCAAGGTAAACATGCTACAGTAAAACAAATGACCGTTGATTAAGATTGGAATCCTTGATTAAGCCGAGGGAAATTCTATTCAATAGCTAAACCCAAGAAAAAGATTATACAAAGCAAAATAAGAGAGCCTGGGAATCCAAGAACAAATCTTTAGGGAGACATTGCGGGAACCAGTCGTTACAATTATTTTGTGGATTTTTTTCCCTTTCTAAAGTTGTTGTACACCAAAATAGGCTTCTGATCTCAAAGTCATTATATAGATATTATTGTATTTAGAATCTCTGTTCACTTGTTAAAAAAATTGCATAAAATGCGTATATATTTCAGAATTTAGCCATTCGTTAATCCAAGATTCGCTATGATAATATTAACGTGGTGAAATGACCGGATTTGTATTATAGGTATTTAATTCACAAAAATAGCCCAATTCTTCTTCTTCTTCATGTTATTATTATTATTATTATTATTATTATTATTATTATTATTGTAGTTGTTGTTGATGTTGTTGAAAAGATACTTAAATGATAAATGCTACATGAACATTTTTAATGTAATGAAAGGAAAATGAAAAAGAGGAGGAAAACATTAAAAACTGGGTGTAATAAGTCATCTTAGATATCTCCAGTTTTAAAAAAGATATTTACTATATTTTGTATTGATATTTTTTAAAGTGTTCATTGATATCTGGATGCTGTACTGTTAGGTGGGTAATATATTTTGTTTCCCCATATGAGGTTTTTTTTTTTTTTTTTTTTTTTTTTTTTTTTTTTTTTTTTTTTTTTTTTTTTTTTTGTAAATACTTTTTCCCCAAAAATATTTCGCATATTATTTTTTATACTATTTCAATCTTTTTATTTGCGAATTAGAACACATGGCATATTATACCATTTTGGTAATAATTTCCTATATTACTAAATATAAATTACCGTTTAATCTGCATATGCTCTCCTAACAAGGCTATTAAAGTTGTGCTTTCATTGCCGATTCGAGTTTACGAATTAAAATATCATGAAATGAAACTGTTCATTCTCTCTCTCTCTCTCTCTCTCTCTCTCTCTCTCTCTCTCTCTCTCTCTCTCTCTCTCTCTCTCTCTCTGTCAACCGTTATATCGTAGAAATTTTTGCTACCATTCATAATATGCCGTGATATCTTACTTGAAACCATATAGATGTGTCATTTGCCTGATATGTTTATCAGCTATAACATCATCTTCGGAGTGTCAATGTAGATGTAATGTAAGTGTCTTCACGGCTGATAACTTAAATTGTCTCAGATAAATGGTTAACTTAATAACAGTGCACGAGTGAAGTATATTTAAAAGAAAGACACTATTTTCACGACTTTTTTGTTTTTTTGTTTTTGAGAGCATGAAACTATTATGATTTTTAATCATATTTTACTTAATGAATCACAATTTAATTCTTAATTTATTCTAAATATATTCTTTACTCCAATTTACGTTTACTTGATCTTGATAATTTGAAAGGCCATAGAATCTTCAGACCTGTTAGTTTACAACTGTAATAATTATCTAGTAACATAATTCCTGGGAAATGGTTCGAATATTCGATTAGCTGTATGTTCAATTATTCCTGTGGGGCAGAAAAAACAACAACGACAATCATAGATTTAAATCTGTTTCCTTTTTAATCTAAGTAGTAACCTAATAATTGATATTTGTGAGCATGAAATAATTACAACAGGAATACTGTAATGCCTAAAACTATACGATTTAGTTTTTTGTATAATTTGTTTCACGAAAATAGAACAAAAATCTTTAGCAATCAAGAAACCCCTATGAGAGAGAGAGAGAGAGAGAGAGAGAGAGAGAGAGAGAGAGAGAGAGAGAGAGAGAGAGAGAGATGAAATGTCATTGAAAGGAGAAAGGGTTATTGAGGTAGAATTATTTGAATATTTAGGAACTATGATCTCAAATATAGGTTCTTAAGAATTTAAATTTAATGAAAGATTGAACAAAGCAGATCAGATAATGGCAAGATTAAGTAAAATTTGGAAATCAAATCGTCTGAAATTACCTATAAAATTCAGGCTATATATCAGTTTAGTGATGTCAGTGTTACTATATGGACATGAGTCTTGATAAAACAATGAATCAATATCTAGCAGATTTTGTAGATATGAGAGATTAGTTCACCAAACATTTAGTTGGGCTCCACAAGGCACTAGAAGAGTTGGAGGACCCAGGCCTACATTGCTGAGGACTATGAAGCGTGAAGTGGGAGAGGATGAATGGTGAAGTATTGATTCAAAAGCTCAAGATAGAGACAACTGGCGAAATCTAATCGAGGGCCCTTTTGTCAATAGGCGTAGGAAGAGATGATGATGATGATATATATATATATATATATATGTGTGTATATATATGTATATATATATATATATATATATATATATATATATATATATATATATATATATATATGCAGGTAGTAGGTTAGCCAGGGCACCAGCCGCCCATTGAGATACTACTAGAGAGTTATGGGATCCTTTGACTGGTCAGACAGTACTCCATTGGATCCTCTCTGGTTACGGTTCTTTCCCTTTGCCTACACATACACCGAATAGTCTGGTCTATTCTTTACAGATTCTTCTCTGTCCTCATACACCTGACAACACTGAGATTTTCAAACAATTCTTTTTCACCCAAAGGGTGAATTGTTCAGTAGGTACTTTCCTCTTAGTAAGGGTAGAAGAGACTCTTTAGTTATGGCAAGCAGCTCCTCTAGGAGAAGGACACTCCAAAATCAAACCATTGTTCTCCAGTCTTGGGTAGTGCCATAGCATCTGTACCGTGGTCTTCCACTGTCTTGGGTTGGAGTTCTCTTGCTTGAGGGTACACTCGGCATACCATTCTATCTAATTTCTCGTCCTCTTGTTTTGTTAAAGTATTTATAGGTTATATAGGAATTGTTTATTTTAATGTAGTTACTGTTCTTAAAATATTTTATTTTTCCATGTTTCCTTTCCTCACTGGGCTATTTTCCCTGTTGGGGCCCCTGGGCTTATAGCATTCTGCTTTTCCAGCTACGGTTGTAGCTTAGCAATTAATAATAATGATAATGATAGCATGTGTGTGTCAGTGTATCAAAGTGCATGAAGCTGTAGATTAATAGATGGACAGATTTGAGTGTATACAGTACACCGTGAATTACGTTACTGTACTAAAAAGTAGTTTAATGAGTTGTTTAACCCCTCTGTTAGTCTAAGCCCAAATTTTCTTTGAATTAAAGTTAATTGCATATTGTGTATTCTTGAATGGCATATTGCGTACCGTGGGCTGTAGTTTATCACACCGAACGAGGAAAACGTTTTATGTTGTACCACATCGCATGACAGGTATTTCATCTTGTGTCACATTGCTCGCAAGGTATTTAATTTTACGTTGCATTGCTCGAATAGCATCTCTCTCTCTCTCTCTCTCTCTCTCTCTCTCTCTCTCTCTCTCTCTCTCTCTCTCTCTCTCTCTCTCTCTCTCTCTCTCTCTCAATGCCTTACTGTATACTGAATATTTTAAAGTGCTTTCTACAATCGGCTTCTCCAGTATTTTTAAACTTGCTTTTCTGTTAACACAAACACATACTCGAATATTTACAAGTTCCAGAACTTTAGAGTCATTAATAGAGAAAAATGAGGAGAAAGAAAACATATTAAGTGTATGAGCTTAGTGAAATTGTTACTGATGCAGATTAGAGCCGGCATTTGTATTCATTTATAACATTTTCTCTCTTATTTCCTTTCTTTTCTGGCCTATATTTCCAACTTGAAGCCGTTGGGCTTATGGCATGTTGCTTTGTAGCATAGCTAGGAATAATAATAATAATAATAATAATAATAAGACATATTAGTATTGGCGTCAAAGGATGAAATTTGTTTTAGATATATAGTTTTCTTGGTTAAAAAACTTAGCAGTTGAAGTAAAGTGATTCTTCAAGAATCCCTCTTTTTGATAGCAAGAAAGTCTTCGTGGTTATCTTCTTGCGCTGCTCAAGAAAATAGATCCTTCGACCGGAAAATAATTTTCCTTTTGCCGTAATAATCTAAGAGGTTTCACGCCCAACGGTTCTTGGAAGCGAGGGCTCTAATGTTCGATTTCCCTTATGCATTTTAAGGATCTTCCAATATCCATGCTAAGTAAAGAAATAGGTGCAGAAATTTATTTTATAACCTTGAATAACATAATTTAGTAATCTAAGTGAAACAAGTATATATATATATGTATATATATATATATATATATATATATATATATATATATATATATATATATATATATATATATATATATATATATATATATATATATATATATATATATATATATATATATATATATATATATATATATATATATACATAAATATATATATATGTATATATATATACTGTATATATCAAGCGATTACCTTTTGAATTTCAAAATTCCCCAGGTACAATATTATTATGCCGAAATTTATTATCAACCACTTGTTTGCTTACACGTTTATATATAATTTCATCTGTAACCCATTAATCTTAATGAGAGGCTAGTTCGAGAGTAAAGTCAACAGTGTATCAGACTTTCTTCCCTTAGTTTCTTGATCAAGGATAAAACACCTATGCATAACACTTATACAATATTACATGATTTATATGCCCTCATAAATCGCTGAACAGTAGAACATTTAGCTCATCCACCAAGTCCCTCACACCTATCTTGCATACACTCACGCAAACTTTTTATTTATGTAAAAGAATTTGTTTGAGTATCCCTTCAACAATGTTTACACAACATTTTTTGGCTAATTCTGAGTTGGACAGTTATTATATTTACCCGCTGTCCTTCATTCACGTCGCATAGTCAAACCGTCAAGAAATTTTTATAATTTTGCCATTTCGCCTTTGAATGTCCACATTCCTAATCCTTTCAGTCCTTTCATTTGTAGTCTGTATCCACTACTTCACGTCCAATTAAGGAATGGTGCTCAACAGTTCACCCCATCTTTAGCTGCACTAGAGGGTTTGGTAAAAATTAAGACTTTGTCACCTTCTTTGCTTCATTTGTTCCATTACTCATCTCTTCTCACTTCCTAACCCCAACCTTTACATTTATTGTATTTTCTAACAAAAATAATACAATCGTCGTGGAGTTATTCTGGTTCAAATTTATTTTTCGAATATCATTTCATAGAGATACTTTAGAGGCTTTCTGAAATTCCTCACATTTTTATCACACAATCACCATACCCACCATGAAATCTGAATTATCTGTTGACATGTGATTCTCCATAGTTGCAACTCATTTTCATATCAAGCTATTTAACACAAAAATCTCTGGCCCTTCTCTGACTTCTTGCATAACTCACCTAAAAAGATTTTTAAAAAGAATACAAACAAATCACTCTCTTTGTCCAGACCCACTTAACTCATATTCAGTCACTTGTCTTTCTACATTATTTTCCTACCATACATCCATTACAGGATTCACATTGCACCTTCGTCGATTCTATCGTGAGTTTATTTTTTATTTGTTTATTTATTCATTTTTTTTAATAGTTTCTTCTCTTTATTGGCAACCATTTCATACAATCGTCTCAGAACTAAAACGGTATCCACTCATACTTCCACTTTTCTTATTATTTCCATCAAAATTTTTATGTTGTCAATCAATATTACAAAATACACCTGTCAAATATACCGGGAAATGCGACACCCCCCTATTCTTACTGCCAGACCTATAATCATTACTCATATAAAAATGACCCTTTATCACTCGAATCCATTCTCCTGGAACATTTTGGCAATTTCGTAATCCAGACATACCATTAATGGCCCCCCAAAATCACACCTTCCCCGAAAACATGCAATATGCCACGTGGTAACCTTTAAATTCTTTATTTTTTATTCATCGTTGTAATTAGTATCCACATATCCTCAGAAGTGAGTTCTACAACTATTTTAGAATTTATTCTAATGGTTTTTAGGTGATGCCTTCTGTCTTTTGATTTTCTAAACTTTTAATACAACTTACTTGATTGACACACTGCTGGATTCTCTTTCTGCAGCATATCTCAACTTGTATCATAACCATTTGCCGTAAAAAAAAAAAAAATAAAAAAAAAATAAAAAAATAAAATGTTTGGATCACCCCTAAATTTCCCACACGTGACTTCATTAGGTCTAAAAATCATATCCTATTGTAAATAGCCATATAACTGTTTTTTTTTTCTTTTATTTGTACTTAAAACATCACCCATTTCCTCTGTTCTTACCCATATTTTTATATTCCGCTCACTCAAGTTTTTGTCACCTCATATTCTGCTGTAACCACAAAACTCCACAATAATCCATCTAGTAGTTTTTAGTATGTTATTCATGAAGCTTCATGATATTCACTTAACTAACTCGCCAAACTCTCTCCTATTAATGACAATGATATTTTATTTTGATATATTATCATTGATATCGATTTACCTGATAATGGTGATATGTGCTTCAATACATAGCTCCTCACTAATGTTTTAAATACCTCTAAAATAAGTATTCCTGTTTAAGTCTGGCCCTGAGAAAAGGAGTGGAACGAAGAAAAGAATTGCGATATCTGCCAGAATTCATTGATCAAAGGTCTTTCAACCATTATGCAACGAAAATATCGTGAAGGGTTTCCTTCCTTTTGAATACTCTGCTTCAAGACAATTCCTTTGACATTTTATAAGGGAAATTGTCTTCGTTTAGCTCTTAGGTGCTTGAGTGTACCCTTGGCTATAAAATCTTTTCGATGAAACGCGTCAGGGAAATATGATGCATTATGCTTGGCAAATTCTTTCATGAAATTTTAAGAGACGTTTCGTTTCAGATAAACAAAAGCGCACTTCTGTTTGACTAAGATTATGAATTGAATGAAATCTTCAATATAGTTATATGGAGCTGTTTGTCAAATATGAATTCACAGAAAACTTTTATTTTCAATAAAAGAACAGAGACGATAGAAGTCTCGAGTTACCGTGAAAACTTATATATTGGATATCATCCCCGATAAAAGTTGAGGTCTTAAGAGTCCCAACGTTATTAGGAAATAAAATAATGATAAAAATAATAATAATAATAATAATAATAATGATAATTGGAATATATCTTTCAAAGAATTTGGATTTGTCAAGTTAGTCGACTAACATATATGAGCGAATGGCTCAGTACTCAAGCTGTGGATATCTGATATTGTTTTCAATCCCTGGCTATGTCGCATAAGAAACCTTTGAATTATAATAGACGGGTAGACAATTGTTGTTTAAAGGAGTGAATGTAGGACAGTGTAATTCATTGTTTTGAGCTCTCTGAGACAAAGGGTTATACATAATTGATTAGATATTTTGTTTATGTAACATAATTAGTTGTTGTAGCTAAAACTTTCAAGTTCAAAAGACGCAATACTTGAGAAGATTGATAAATTTCAATAACAGCTAAAACTTATCTATAAAATACCTTAATGTAATAGGGTTAGTTATCCTGGGAGGTTCTGTTTGGAATTATCTCATGTTTTATCCAGAAGTGGCTAAAGTAAATTTTTATACGATTTTGTTTCCGTTAGTGAGTATCATGTTTTGATACACCAATTTATGTTCGTAGTCTCTCATTTATACTAGGGACAGTTTTGGGATCCCAATGTCACCATTTCATTTATGCTTGAAACATGATTTAATTACCTTCCTTTTCTTCTCTTATTTCTTCTCATTAATTCGGATGGATCAGGATGCTAACAGCAACGGACATATAAAACAGTAATATCTTTAAATTGTCATCATGTAGATTAGCGAACTTTTTCATTAAATTTTCAAGCCTGAGCTTCTATTTACTTACGTTCACTCCGTTATTTTACCCTACTACAAATTGAAAAAATATCTAAATTGGATCTACATAGTTCTTAATTTGCTGCTGTTTATGATTTCCTTTCTTTCCCCTATTATTTCTAAACTAGTATTTTAGTATTCGCCTTCCTCAAGTAAAAGTTCTCTACATCTTGTCATAAAAATCAATGGCTGAACTTTTCTACTTGCAATATTCTGAGTTGGGAACGTCTCCTATTTATCAAATAAAGTAATGTGATGACTTTTAAAATTTCATTTAATGTCTAAAATATATCAACAAGAATATTCTGTAATCAAGAACAATTTTCATTCTCTTGCTCTAATGAAAATACTGAACATTTTGTAATCGTTGTTTCTTAGTAAAGTTATCCTTGGTGTTTGGTTCTCTGGAAATATTTTTGAAAGGGTGATGCTGTTCCTCAATCTGATTTATCACAGATGATAAGCAGTCCATTGTAATGTTCAAGTTTAACCTCGACTCTATGAATTTTATTTGATTAAAGATTTTTACACCTTCATTTTATCTTGCTCTAATTTTACCTGCCTTTTACGTTAAATGCAACTGTATACATCTTTATTTTGATAAGTAAAATACATTAAGTTCACATAAGCACCCACACACTTACACACACACACACACACATATATATATATATATATATATATATGTGTGTGTGTGTGTGTGTGTGTGTGTGTGTGTGTGTGTATTCAAATAAGCCATATATTTTAATACCTTAATGTCTCGATCCTCTTATTGACCTCAGGATCATACTGTCGATAAGAGAATCCAGACATTAAGGTATTAAAATATATAGCTTATTTGAATATGAAAAACACGTCTAAATGTGCAAAATTTATCATGTATGTATGTATATATATACATATATATATATGTATATATATATATATATATATATATATATATATATATATATATATATGTGTATTTATATATGCATATATATATAAAATATATATATTTGTAAATATTTATATATATATATATATATATATAATTTGTATATATATAGTTATATATATATATATATATATATATATATATATATACATATATATATATATATATATATATATATATATATACATATATATATATGTATGTATATATATATATATATATATATATATGTATATATATATATATATATATATATATATATATATGTATATATATGTATATATATATATAATTGGCCAAACTACAATCATGGTAGGAAAAGCAAAATGCTACAAGCCCAAGATTTTCAATAGAGAAGGGACTAAATAAACTATACACGTGTAATGAATATAGAATTAACAGTATTTTAGGTCAGTAACAACGTTAAAATCGACCAGTAAAAATATATAAACTTTAAAACGAGACTTAAACCAAACTGTTCAACAGAAATGAATTTACTAAAAGTTTGAACCTCGGAATTTCCACCGATTCAGCCACCAGATTCGGAAGATCATTCCACAATCTGGTCACAGTTGGAATAAAACTTCTAAACTACTGTGTAGTACTGTGCCATATGATGGCGAAGGTATGTCCATTGGAATTAATTGCATATCTCGTACTAATAAATAAAGAGAAAGAGTGAGAGTAAAATTTAAAACTAAAATTATTAATGAATACGAAAAATGCAAAGATTCAAGTAAAAGTTTAGCGCTCTGATAACTTTATCTGAGAAGATCAAAAGCCGAGTATATTTTAGAAGGAGAATTTCCATATGCATCGTCGTATCTGGAATGAGAGGTAAGAGGAAATTTACATTTCAAAAGATATAATGTTAGCCGTTATTTTCTCTCGTAGTTGATTTCACTCTCTTATACTGAAACTTGAATAAGTGAAGAAAGATGGAATTTTTTTTTTTCAGTACCTGGTATCTCTCACTGATCAAGTTCACTCCCAAAGAAATCCGATGATTGATTTGTTAATTTCTTTCATCAGTACCTTTTATCTTTCTAAGGACATCATAAGTTTTCTGTTAATCATTGAGACTTTACTGTATATCACACAAAGAAGCTCCATATAAGTACTGGTTTCAGAAGTTATCAAGTTTTCTCCTGCTGTCATTGATATCCCAAAAGTCAATGGCTGCATCACCAATTTTATGACTAACTAAGAATTTAACTGCCATTTGGATTAATTGTCTTTGGAGTCTGTTTTAAATCCATTTGAGTAGCCAACTGGTAAAGAGTAAATCTCGTTGCTTCCTTACAGTATTCGAATGATGATTGACTCTTGGTTGTTTGACCAAGATATGTGAAACTTACACAACGCTGACAAAATCGATGTCAAGCGATGGATATGTTTCATGAAGTTTGGCTCCAGCAAAAATAAGGCAAATTTTAGCACTTTAGTCAAAATGATATATAACTACAAGTGAACGATCCAGTCATGTATATATATATATATATATATATATATATATATATATATATATATATATGTGTGTGTGTGTGTGTGTGTGTGTGTGTATGTGTGTGTATTAGGTTTATTCTTGCAGAATAGTCAGTTTATTGTCAGATTTCCATATGGTTATAGGTAGCTTTTCAAAGAATTTTGCAGGTTTGAGCTTCTGTTCCTACAATATGGTGTAGTATTCTTTTCGGTACATATCATATTCTCACAGGAAATTAGTTTGTGTACCATTAATTTACATACAGCAACGCCTCCTTCTTCAACTATTTAGCTTTTATACATATCTATATATTTCTTTTTGATGCTGCCATTTTGGATGACATGAATCCGGCCATGCATTCTTGCACGTGTGTTGCCATCCTTCTACTTTGTATATTGATTTATCAGCAATAGTGACTGAAACATGTAACTTCCGTGGATATTCGCATTATCACTGATATTGGTTTCATAAATATATTGGGGTAACTGGAAAAATTATTAAACCATTGAGAATTTAGTATGGCATCAGTTGTGTATATTTTCGTATGCAGACGCAAGAAACATATTGCCGATCAAGGAATTGTGTGCAGGTGAGTTACGTATTAGATAAGTAGTCACTTGATGGTCAGTATATAACTCAACCAGAAAGTAAAGCAAAATTATCATTGACTTCATACCAAGTAATGAAGTACTGAAGTCGTAAAGTTTGATTCTCCAAAATTGAATAGTTCGATCAGTGTCACTCGATGTGGGGGGGGGGGGGGGGGGGGCAGGATACGGTTTCTAAGATGTCAACAACTTAAAGATTGATCATTCTAACAATCTTGTCTTCCCTTTCTTCCATATTCACCATTCTCCTTTGTGCTACCGTATCCTGCCAGTAAAAGATGTGTGTATATTCCATGGGAAATTTTAAGTTTTAAATAAAGATAATACGTATGTTTTGATCTTGCAGTATTATTTTCTTCAATTTGGTATTTGTTAACAAGGACGTTTATGTTTGGTTAATTATTTCAATTAGAGATAATGCTCGTTTGTATTTCATGCACTGATATTCAATAAAAATGTAAAACACTTTGAACAGTTTGGTACCTAATTTCATTCGAATTGATTTCTGAATCAAGTCTAATAAGCAATGATTATATGTTCATGTGAGATTATTTAGAGAGCCCTGGTACTGACATCCAATCAGGAATTTCAATTCAGTAACAATTATTATCAAATCTAAACCATAAGGCCAAATTAATTGTAAGTGCCAAGCTTATGCTGAAGACAGCGTGAACATGGCATGATATTGAATGATTTTTTCTTTTTTATTTACAATATGTAACACAATGCTGATCATGCTATATGCAGTAATTAGGGAGAAACACAATTATGATATATCGCCATTGTAGAATTGAATGATGAAATACCTTGAACCTGTATTAATTGATCCAATATTCGAGTTAGCGTGAAACTTGAACACCTTACTGCCTGAGTTACGATGTAGATTATAGTAACAGTAAAACATTAAATGGAATAGAAAAATAGAACTAAACTATAATATTACAAATTGAATTAAATGTACAGTAGGTAGCAAGTACCAAAATATCAACTGATTGAAACTGGTAACTGATATAGAATTTTGAAATTATCTTGAATGAAATATTATAGATGCTCTTGTAATCAAAAAGATTCAAAAGACATTGTAAGCTATTTGTTATATGTTGCTTAAACATAGACGATAATCCTCGGACACTGATAATTATATTCAATTAAAGAAACAGAAATAGTTAAATGTTTGTAATAAAAGGCCCAATCAGCAATACAGCAACGCCTCCTTCTTCAACTATTTAGCTTTTATACATATCTATATATTTCTTTTTGATGCTGCCATTTTGGATGACATGAATCCGGCCATGCATTCTTGCACGTGTGTTGCCATCCTTCTACTTTGTATATTGATTTATCAGCAATAGTGACTGAAACATGTAACTTCCGTGGATATTCGCATTATCACTGATATTGGTTTCATAAATATATTGGGGTAACTGGAAAAATTATTAAACCATTGAGAATTTAGTATGGCATCAGTTGTGTATATTTTCGTATGCAGACGCAAGAAACATATTGCCGATCAAGGAATTGTGTGCAGGTGAGTTACGTATTAGATAAGTAGTCACTTGATGGTCAGTATATAACTCAACCAGAAAGTAAAGCAAAATTATCATTGACTTCATACCAAGTAATGAAGTACTGAAGTCGTAAAGTTTGATTCTCCAAAATTGAATAGTTCGATCAGTGTCACTCGATGTGGGGGGGGGGGGGGGGCAGGATACGGTTTCTAAGATGTCAACAACTTAAAGATTGATCATTCTAACAATCTTGTCTTCCCTTTCTTCCATATTCACCATTCTCCTTTGTGCTACCGTATCCTGCCAGTAAAAGATGTGTGTATATTCCATGGGAAATTTTAAGTTTTAAATAAAGATAATACGTATGTTTTGATCTTGCAGTATTATTTTCTTCAATTTGGTATTTGTTAACAAGGACGTTTATGTTTGGTTAATTATTTCAATTAGAGATAATGCTCGTTTGTATTTCATGCACTGATATTCAATAAAAATGTAAAACACTTTGAACAGTTTGGTACCTAATTTCATTCGAATTGATTTCTGAATCAAGTCTAATAAGCAATGATTATATGTTCATGTGAGATTATTTAGAGAGCCCTGGTACTGACATCCAATCAGGAATTTCAATTCAGTAACAATTATTATCAAATCTAAACCATAAGGCCAAATTAATTGTAAGTGCCAAGCTTATGCTGAAGACAGCGTGAACATGGCATGATATTGAATGATTTTTTCTTTTTTATTTACAATATGTAACACAATGCTGATCATGCTATATGCAGTAATTAGGGAGAAACACAATTATGATATATCGCCATTGTAGAATTGAATGATGAAATACCTTGAACCTGTATTAATTGATCCAATATTCGAGTTAGCGTGAAACTTGAACACCTTACTGCCTGAGTTACGATGTAGATTATAGTAACAGTAAAACATTAAATGGAATAGAAAAATAGAACTAAACTATAATATTACAAATTGAATTAAATGTACAGTAGGTAGCAAGTACCAAAATATCAACTGATTGAAACTGGTAACTGATATAGAATTTTGAAATTATCTTGAATGAAATATTATAGATGCTCTTGTAATCAAAAAGATTCAAAAGACATTGTAAGCTATTTGTTATATGTTGCTTAAACATAGACGATAATCCTCGGACACTGATAATTATATTCAATTAAAGAAACAGAAATAGTTAAATGTTTGTAATAAAAGGCCCAATCAGCAATACAGCAACGCCTCCTTCTTCAACTATTTAGCTTTTATACATATCTATATATTTCTTTTTGATGCTGCCATTTTGGATGACATGAATCCGGCCATGCATTCTTGCACGTGTGTTGCCATCCTTCTACTTTGTATATTGATTTATCAGCAATAGTGACTGAAACATGTAACTTCCGTGGATATTCGCATTATCACTGATATTGGTTTCATAAATATATTGGGGTAACTGGAAAAATTATTAAACCATTGAGAATTTAGTATGGCATCAGTTGTGTATATTTTCGTATGCAGACGCAAGAAACATATTGCCGATCAAGGAATTGTGTGCAGGTGAGTTACGTATTAGATAAGTAGTCACTTGATGGTCAGTATATAACTCAACCAGAAAGTAAAGCAAAATTATCATTGACTTCATACCAAGTAATGAAGTACTGAAGTCGTAAAGTTTGATTCTCCAAAATTGAATAGTTCGATCAGTGTCACTCGATGTGGGGGGGGGGGGGGGGGCAGGATACGGTTTCTAAGATGTCAACAACTTAAAGATTGATCATTCTAACAATCTTGTCTTCCCTTTCTTCCATATTCACCATTCTCCTTTGTGCTACCGTATCCTGCCAGTAAAAGATGTGTGTATATTCCATGGGAAATTTTAAGTTTTAAATAAAGATAATACGTATGTTTTGATCTTGCAGTATTATTTTCTTCAATTTGGTATTTGTTAACAAGGACGTTTATGTTTGGTTAATTATTTCAATTAGAGATAATGCTCGTTTGTATTTCATGCACTGATATTCAATAAAAATGTAAAACACTTTGAACAGTTTGGTACCTAATTTCATTCGAATTGATTTCTGAATCAAGTCTAATAAGCAATGATTATATGTTCATGTGAGATTATTTAGAGAGCCCTGGTACTGACATCCAATCAGGAATTTCAATTCAGTAACAATTATTATCAAATCTAAACCATAAGGCCAAATTAATTGTAAGTGCCAAGCTTATGCTGAAGACAGCGTGAACATGGCATGATATTGAATGATTTTTTCTTTTTTATTTACAATATGTAACACAATGCTGATCATGCTATATGCAGTAATTAGGGAGAAACACAATTATGATATATCGCCATTGTAGAATTGAATGATGAAATACCTTGAACCTGTATTAATTGATCCAATATTCGAGTTAGCGTGAAACTTGAACACCTTACTGCCTGAGTTACGATGTAGATTATAGTAACAGTAAAACATTAAATGGAATAGAAAAATAGAACTAAACTATAATATTACAAATTGAATTAAATGTACAGTAGGTAGCAAGTACCAAAATATCAACTGATTGAAACTGGTAACTGATATAGAATTTTGAAATTATCTTGAATGAAATATTATAGATGCTCTTGTAATCAAAAAGATTCAAAAGACATTGTAAGCTATTTGTTATATGTTGCTTAAACATAGACGATAATCCTCGGACACTGATAATTATATTCAATTAAAGAAACAGAAATAGTTAAATGTTTGTAATAAAAGGCCCAATCAGCAATACAGCAACGCCTCCTTCTTCAACTATTTAGCTTTTATACATATCTATATATTTCTTTTTGATGCTGCCATTTTGGATGACATGAATCCGGCCATGCATTCTTGCACGTGTGTTGCCATCCTTCTACTTTGTATATTGATTTATCAGCAATAGTGACTGAAACATGTAACTTCCGTGGATATTCGCATTATCACTGATATTGGTTTCATAAATATATTGGGGTAACTGGAAAAATTATTAAACCATTGAGAATTTAGTATGGCATCAGTTGTGTATATTTTCGTATGCAGACGCAAGAAACATATTGCCGATCAAGGAATTGTGTGCAGGTGAGTTACGTATTAGATAAGTAGTCACTTGATGGTCAGTATATAACTCAACCAGAAAGTAAAGCAAAATCATCATTGACTTCATACCAAGTAATGAAGTACTGAAGTCGTAAAGTTTGATTCTCCAAAATTGAATAGTTCGATCAGTGTCACTCGATGTGGGGGGGGGGGGGGGCAGGATACGGTTTCTAAGATGTCAACAACTTAAAGATTGATCATTCTAACAATCTTGTCTTCCCTTTCTTCCATATTCACCATTCTCCTTTGTGCTACCGTATCCTGCCAGTAAAAGATGTGTGTATATTCCATGGGAAATTTTAAGTTTTAAATAAAGATAATACGTATGTTTTGATCTTGCAGTATTATTTTCTTCAATTTGGTATTTGTTAACAAGGACGTTTATGTTTGGTTAATTATTTCAATTAGAGATAATGCTCGTTTGTATTTCATGCACTGATATTCAATAAAAATGTAAAACACTTTGAACAGTTTGGTACCTAATTTCATTCGAATTGATTTCTGAATCAAGTCTAATAAGCAATGATTATATGTTCATGTGAGATTATTTAGAGAGCCCTGGTACTGACATCCAATCAGGAATTTCAATTCAGTAACAATTATTATCAAATCTAAACCATAAGGCCAAATTAATTGTAAGTGCCAAGCTTATGCTGAAGACAGCGTGAACATGGCATGATATTGAATGATTTTTTCTTTTTTATTTACAATATGTAACACAATGCTGATCATGCTATATGCAGTAATTAGGGAGAAACACAATTATGATATATCGCCATTGTAGAATTGAATGATGAAATACCTTGAACCTGTATTAATTGATCCAATATTCGAGTTAGCGTGAAACTTGAACACCTTACTGCCTGAGTTACGATGTAGATTATAGTAACAGTAAAACATTAAATGGAATAGAAAAATAGAACTAAACTATAATATTACAAATTGAATTAAATGTACAGTAGGTAGCAAGTACCAAAATATCAACTGATTGAAACTGGTAACTGATATAGAATTTTGAAATTATCTTGAATGAAATATTATAGATGCTCTTGTAATCAAAAAGATTCAAAAGACATTGTAAGCTATTTGTTATATGTTGCTTAAACATAGACGATAATCCTCGGACACTGATAATTATATTCAATTAAAGAAACAGAAATAGTTAAATGTTTGTAATAAAAGGCCCAATCAGCAATACAGCAACGCCTCCTTCTTCAACTATTTAGCTTTTATACATATCTATATATTTCTTTTTGATGCTGCCATTTTGGATGACATGAATCCGGCCATGCATTCTTGCACGTGTGTTGCCATCCTTCTACTTTGTATATTGATTTATCAGCAATAGTGACTGAAACATGTAACTTCCGTGGATATTCGCATTATCACTGATATTGGTTTCATAAATATATTGGGGTAACTGGAAAAATTATTAAACCATTGAGAATTTAGTATGGCATCAGTTGTGTATATTTTCGTATGCAGACGCAAGAAACATATTGCCGATCAAGGAATTGTGTGCAGGTGAGTTACGTATTAGATAAGTAGTCACTTGATGGTCAGTATATAACTCAACCAGAAAGTAAAGCAAAATTATCATTGACTTCATACCAAGTAATGAAGTACTGAAGTCGTAAAGTTTGATTCTCCAAAATTGAATAGTTCGATCAGTGTCACTCGATGTGGGGGGGGGGGGGGGGGGGGGCAGGATACGGTTTCTAAGATGTCAACAACTTAAAGATTGATCATTCTAACAATCTTGTCTTCCCTTTCTTCCATATTCACCATTCTCCTTTGTGCTACCGTATCCTGCCAGTAAAAGATGTGTGTATATTCCATGGGAAATTTTAAGTTTTAAATAAAGATAATACGTATGTTTTGATCTTGCAGTATTATTTTCTTCAATTTGGTATTTGTTAACAAGGACGTTTATGTTTGGTTAATTATTTCAATTAGAGATAATGCTCGTTTGTATTTCATGCACTGATATTCAATAAAAATGTAAAACACTTTGAACAGTTTGGTACCTAATTTCATTCGAATTGATTTCTGAATCAAGTCTAATAAGCAATGATTATATGTTCATGTGAGATTATTTAGAGAGCCCTGGTACTGACATCCAATCAGGAATTTCAATTCAGTAACAATTATTATCAAATCTAAACCATAAGGCCAAATTAATTGTAAGTGCCAAGCTTATGCTGAAGACAGCGTGAACATGGCATGATATTGAATGATTTTTTCTTTTTTATTTACAATATGTAACACAATGCTGATCATGCTATATGCAGTAATTAGGGAGAAACACAATTATGATATATCGCCATTGTAGAATTGAATGATGAAATACCTTGAACCTGTATTAATTGATCCAATATTCGAGTTAGCGTGAAACTTGAACACCTTACTGCCTGAGTTACGATGTAGATTATAGTAACAGTAAAACATTAAATGGAATAGAAAAATAGAACTAAACTATAATATTACAAATTGAATTAAATGTACAGTAGGTAGCAAGTACCAAAATATCAACTGATTGAAACTGGTAACTGATATAGAATTTTGAAATTATCTTGAATGAAATATTATAGATGCTCTTGTAATCAAAAAGATTCAAAAGACATTGTAAGCTATTTGTTATATGTTGCTTAAACATAGACGATAATCCTCGGACACTGATAATTATATTCAATTAAAGAAACAGAAATAGTTAAATGTTTGTAATAAAAGGCCCAATCTCTCTCTCTCTCTCTCTCTCTCTCTCTCTCTCTCTCTCTCTCTCTCTCTCTCTCTCTCTCTCTCAGATTTCCCTTGAAATTCATTTGCAGCAAGTAGCCGTGAATTTAAAAAATGGTAGGTTCAGAGTGAAAAAGCTGAGCATATGCTTCTATATTAATCTCCAGCTACTAAGTCGTTTTAATTCTAAACTGCTCCTAACGGTTATCTAAGTGGTCCTGAAAACCATTAACTAGTCTGAGTTTACAAGTTAGAATCATCAGTGTTCAAGGTGTCTCATGCATTATGCTCCCAGGAAGAAAACCTTATCGTGACTAGGACAGGCAATATTTAACGAACGTGCCATCTAGTTAATAGCTTGGGATATATGAGAGAAGAAAATATGAAATGTTTTGGGAAATTGTTCCTTCGTTTAAGGGCATGTATGTGTACTTCATCAACCCTGTAGAGTCTGTGGTCTAGAATAGCAGCATTGTGAATGTTTTGTATGTTTAATGATCACATATTGATCTAATTGTAATGCTAGTTTTGTACCACGCATAATGCCTTTGCCCGTTTGCTCTAATGGGATTTTACTGCAGTACATGGGAATTGTACTTTTATTTAGGTTGTATGTTAATGGCATTATTCTATTCGTTAATGATGAAAAATGAAATTTCAGATCAACTGTTTATTATTCAGTATCATTATTTTTCAGTTAAAGAAAATTATATTCGAAATCATTTCTGAATTAACCAAGTCACAGTTCTCTTGAGGAGAAACTAAATGAAAACTAATCCCCGACTGCATTCCCTTTCGTAGAGATTTTTTTTTTCATATATTCAAATTTTCATCATCATTCAATGTATTTGGAAATAAGACGAATATAACCGACGAGCCTAAACGTATTCATTTACTTGACACAGCCGACCGTAAGTGGTCAAATTCAATGTAACAGTCCGTGCTTTATCTTTGTTTCTGATTTGCCAACTTCTCACTGTTCCACTTAAAGCATCAGTTCAACTAAATGCGGAATCTCTTGGCTGGTTTAAGATTTATTTTGAGATTTTAACCTTTCAATCCAGTTACTACTAAAACAGTAACTGAAATGTTGTTTTCATCAGTCGACTTTTAACTTAGATCATATTTCCACTGCCATAATTATAACTCATCTATAAATGGTTGGACACAGGCTGTGTACAGTTGGTCACAGGAATTCTTGACCCATCTCGCTCTAATGAATTGCACCCTTTCTTACCGTTACTGCACGGCGAGTGACTTAACAGATCGGGTAAGGGAGAGATGAAGGAGGTGGTGGGATAGGTTACTTACAGGAACTCATAGCGCAGTAATGGTGTGACAGGGTGCAATACCTCAGAGAAAGGTTTGCCTGGAATTCTTGTGTCCAACTGTACGTACATAAAGTATCATGATTGATATGCTGTATTTATGATTCTTGCCATCTCCAAATCAAAAGGGTATTAATAAATCTTTACTAAAGAAAATTTTAACAAGTGATTGACTGGCTTGGCACAAAGGGAAGAATAAGGAAAAATAATTATGTGTGCCCTATTAAATCACGAATAAAGAAAATTGTATAGAATATTCTGAAAAGAAAGATATATGATAAATAAAATCGAGAAGAGTTGAACAAAAGCACAAGGTTTTGCATTTCATATATATGGAGGAGTTAAGCTTCTGCCAACTGAGACGGAAACACTAATCCCAAACATTTTATACGGCTGGAACATGAAAACAAAATATTGAAAACTCAAGCAAACATCTCTGCAAAGCTTCCATCAACAAACAGGAAAAAGTCAAAATCAATTACAACTTTTGCGTTAGTTACTTCTGCTGCCGGTTTTCCCCCTTTTTGTGTTTTTTTGGTTTTCCTTTATTCCCAGATTGGACATGAACAATAAAAGTATGAATGTGTTGTTACAAAAGCTTTGTATCATTATCTCTTAAGCAGAACAAATGAGATTGGAAAACCTTCCTTATTTTTTCATTCATTTTCATATTTTTATGCAGATGCTATGCTTCAAAGATTTTGTCCAGGTCATCTTTTTATTAATTTGGTAAATATCTAAAGAAACAAGCTTGCATATACAATACATGTGAGTGCTATATATATATATATATATATATATATATATATATATATATATATATATATATATATATATATATATAATATATGTATATATATAGATAGATAGATAAATAGATAGATAGATAGATAGATAGATAGATAGATAGATATATTGTATACAGACACACACATATATATATTTATATATATATATGATGTATAAAAGTAAAACATATTCCATAACAAGAGAAGCCTTTTGTGAGATTACCTGAAACCAGGAAGTTAAATTGGATATGCACAGAATAGCCTTTGCGCTCACCTCATGAGGCGAGATATTAAAGCTGATAGAATGGAGGAATATATTTTTGAACAAAATTTTTTTAAGTACGGTAAAGAAAATATATTTTATTCAGTTTGTTTGTAGTGAATACAACCTGATATGAATGTATGATATTTTCAGTCTAATTTATGATTTATTATTTTACATTAAGTCTTGCATACAATTTCTGTTCCGTCTGGTTTGGTATGCAGAATGAAAAGACTACTGCTAGAATTTGCTATGCGAAATTTTACGGTGATCGGCAGTCTTCAGCTTATGATCGTTGAAATTTGATGAAGATTGATTTTTTTATTCATAACCTAAACTATCTAAGCTTTACATTAGAAATATTGCAAATTTTATTTATGTGTATATATATATATATTTTTGGGCTCAGGCCATATCGTCCTGATGGAAGTTCCTAAAAGGTAGCTTCCTAGGGTATATTTGACTACAGTGATATTCCCAGAGAATTTTACCTTAAGGTATCCAGAATTCTAACTCCTGGAGGGAATATCCCTAAATAATCTCATAGGGATATCGCATAATATCAGAGGACGTATTCTTGACACGTCACATAGCTATCTTCGCCCCGAACAGTATTAACGCTTCGAGGGGTTATAGTGACAAGAATCTGAAACGAGAATGAAAAGAGAGCCGCTCATAAGGCATCTCTCCTATTCCGTTTCCAGTGTGTATCTGATGAAGGCGGTAGCGCCCTCTTTATTCCTTTTCGTGTAGCACTACTACTCGGTGTTTTCCCTTGTGTTCTCTCGTTATTTTGGATTTAATTCAACATTTTGATGACTTCTCCGGCCTCTTCTGCCTCTGGAAAGTTGAGTATTATCTTTATTATGTATAAAAGTAAGCTCTTGTCGTTTTGAATTAAATCCCAAGTGATATTAACGTAAACAAGAGCTGTTGCCTACCGGAGGCATCCTGGATGCTATCGCTCGCTATTTATGGGTCATTTATTTAGCTAGAGCGACGTTCCGGTTTGTTATGCTTTAATAACCTAGCCATTTAGCTCCTCTGGAATGCTTATAATTATACCGTCAGTTTTTAGTTAGGTGATTTAGGTAACCGATCTTGCCCTTCATGAGGCTTAGTAGCCTAGGCGTCTGGCCCTAGTACTTTCATGCATGATATAAGTTTTTCCGAGTGTTATATTATTGAAGCTATTGGCAAATATTTTATACATGTAAGATATTGTTGAATGTTCTTTCCAAGATTGTATACGAGAGAGTTTCGGTGAATTAGGTAATCGATTCTCATCGCACCTAGGTTAGTAACCTAGGTACTGTAGTATACTCTCGCACATCCCCGATTGTTCTTTCTCCTCCGGAGGCTTAGTTCAATCCCTCTCTCCCTCTGTAAGCCTTTGGCTTAATCCTAGTGGTTCTATCTGTATAATAATTCAGGTATAACTATTCTAGGATATGTTTGTCCTGACCTGATAACCAGAGTGACTGGTTTTTTGGGTTAGGGCAGAACATCAGAGTTTCTAGTCTGTGGTCTGCTTCTTCCTAGCATAGAGAATGAGTCTCCTTTGCTAGGTTAGGGACGGACACAGGAAGCTTTGCTTCCCTAGTCCATGTTGGAAGGATTCTGTAAGAGATGATTCCTTCCTCTAGTGGCCTAGCAGACTGTCCTGTGTTGTTTTTCTCGGGCTGGAGAATGAGTTTCTCTGTTGCCCGGCGAAATAACTGCACCTAACTTTGTTCTGGTTGGGAGGAGGATGGCAAGTATTGCCAGTCTTCCTCCCTAATAGACAACTCTAGGTTAGGATGAGCTTCCCTAACTGCTGAGTGTGTCTCTTGCTAGAACGAAGTTTATAGGACCCTTATCCCTTCCCCACCTCTCTTTCTTTTATTATCTTTTGGCCGCAGTCCTACTTCCGTACCTAGTGTAGGTTAGGATGGAGGACCGGCTCAGCTCTCTGCCAGCTGGCAATTACGTGTCGGCCGGCAGAGACCCTTTGTTCTTTACAGAGTGAACCCCAGACCTCCCTTGGTCTCCCTTCCATGTCTGCCGGTAGAGCCCAGCAGGCTATGGACTCTTTGGAAGCCTTAATGCTACATTCTCCCCTTCCATAAGTTCACTCTTTCTGGATGGAATGTCGTATTGCAATGCCGCCTTATAACCTTACATCCTTACTGTTTCTCTGACTATTGTGTTGTACCCCTAACCCGGTTGCTGGCTTAACAGCCGACAGCCGGGCAGGTGGAGGTTCTCTGGTTCTTGGCTACTGCCGGCGGGCATGGGTATTATTACCTTTGCCTGCTGGCAGTGGAAACACAGCCCGAATCTGCTGGCCACTACGATTAGCGGCCGGCAGCCGGGTATTAGTGTTTTCTGCTGTCGACTGGCAATGATTGCCGGCCGGCACACAGTTGCGAATCAGTGGGCTGCCGCCTATTAGTTAAAGGTAGTATATCTTTGAACTATATAGGGGTAGATGCCGGCCGGCAACGTACCGACGCGTGCTGGCGGGCACAACAGCATGCAATGTACAGTAGTTGCTATATTTGTAGTGTAGTACACACTGCATTAGTAAAACTACAGTACAGAGTTTGTGATAACACTAAAGTTCTTCAACATACTTAATGTTATCTTGTATAGCCTTTTGCTGAGACCGTACAATATATAGAGAGTAAGTTCTTTCTGTATTCTTTCTTTCCCGTATATTAAAACTTTATCTCAAGGTGCGAGCTACACCTTAAATTTCCGTTTAGGAAATTACATAAGGTATTCTAGAATAGAATTAACTTTAGTTTTAATATCTTGGGAGGTTTCAGCAATTGACTGGACAGGAAATACAAGTATGTGTCTTTCATTTTTGCTTTTATAGCTTTTCTATATAAGCTAAATGTTTCAAAATAAGTGAAAGCCTTCACTTGATACTCATGGATTTTTCTTCTCTTTACAGGAGGACCATCCGAAGTGCGGGAGTGTGTTCTGTAATGTCCGCAGTAAGAACTTCTGTGGACATCAACTTTGCAGGAGGCACGCAGCATGCGCAGCCTCCAGAGGTGATCTCCGGCATTGGGACCCCCAGGTTTGTACTGTATGTTCTAACCTGATTACCGAGGCTTTTGACAATCCTAAGTCGACGGAGTCAAGGGATGCTGCCAGGGATAAGTTACGAATCTGGGTGAGGGGTTTTCAGAAAAACACCTCAGGCCCCTACCTTCCAAATGAGAAGATGAGGGCATACCTTTTCCCTAAAGCATCAGCTGATGCAGTCATTCCTCAGCCTCAGGTGGAGATACCAACTGTCCAGAATCCGGTAGATTCTGAAGTCTCGGCCGCCCTTCAAGACATCCAATTGGACGATAGGATGTCGGAGGTGTCGGATTCTACAGAGAAAGACCTTCTAGGAGAAGGTCAGGAGGAGGAGCTGTCTCAGGCTCCTCAAGTAAAAGAAGAAGAAATCGACGAGGTGTCGATTACATCGGTTCCGGACCCAGAACCTGTTCCCTCTACATCGTCTACTATCCCAGATGAACTGGGAAGGACTCTTTCTTTTATTGTTGAGATGATCCAACAAATTTAAAGAAAGAATGATGAGAAGGAAGCTGCAATGAAACTGGAGATACGTAGACTTGCAGCATCACGTGGGCCCCAGAAGGGACTCAACGTGAAGGATCTTCCTTCGTGCTCGGTCGGATACCAATCCTTGGAGGTATGCCGAACACATGCCAATGACAACCGGGAAGATCGTGATATCAGAAAAGCTGGGAGCAATTCCCCTGGAAAAAGTGGATTTTGGCCCAACAAAGATTCTTATCCGGACTGCTATATCCGTCTTAGGAAGGAGCCAGCCTCAAAGGAGGAGACGGAGCCGAAGGAGGTCATAGTTCTTGACCATAGTAAAGAACAGGCGTTACTAGTGGGCTCCATGAAAGAGAGGGTCTTCACGAACTCAAGGGTGCCAGCCTTGAGTAAGAAGCTTCCCTCTTTTGTGGCCTCTCCAACCAGAGCCTTTCCCTTCATGGAAAAGGGATATAAGGCAGGGAAACCATGCCCCTCCTTGGAGGAGTGCAAGCCGTTATCTCTGACCTTGCCCTTGGACCAAGAAGACTGGAAGGACGTCCACCTTACCTTCTCAGTCGGGAAGCTGGAAGCTGATATTACTGAACGTCAGTTTGGTGAGGAACTTCCAAAACTGTCGGATGTTCTCTTGCGCAGAGAGCAAGAGACGAAGGAAAGACTTGCGGCATCGATGTCGTTGCAAACGACATTAGAAACGATGGCAAGTGACCCCAAGAACCAGGACATGTTCATGGTAGTGGCCAAAACCCATCTGGCTACAGTTACGAAGGATCTCTATAGCTTTATTAAAGCTAGGAGAACCTGTAGAGAGTTCGTATTTGCCTCGGCTGCGGTGAGGCACGAACCGAGGAGATTGATATCCTCTTGTATTTGGGGTAAAAACCTTTTTCTCAATGAAGTGATTAAAGAGGTAGTAGACAAGGCCGCCACAGAGAATAGGAATCTTCTCAAAAAGTGGGGCTTAGATTTTAAGAGAAAGTCTTCTCCAGATGAGGGTCCCCAACCCAAGAACAAGACAAAAAGGCCTAGGCCATCCTCTCGGCTGGCTAAACCCTACCGACAGCAACAACAACAACTTCCTGTGACCGCGGTGCCTCAGATAGTGACACAACCTCCAACCACGTGGCGACACAGTCGCCAGTTTTTAACCCAGCCTTCGAAAGGCAGACTTCTTCCTTTCATTCGAAAGCTAGAGGAACAGCCAGAGGTTCTTCTAGTCGCCCTTCAAGAGGAAGGGGATCCAGGGGAGGACGCGGTCAAGGAGGCAGGGCCTCAGGTCCACAACAGCAGAATTGAAATACTTCCAGTAGGAGGGAGACTACAGCTATTTAGGGATCGCTGGACCTTCGTTCCCTGGGCCCACTGCCTAATAAAGAATGGACTAGGTTGGAGCTGGAGCAGTCCTCCACCTCAATTTCCTCAATTCTTCCAACACTCAACCCCCGTTCTGGAAGAGTATGTCCGAGAGCTCTTAGACGAAAGAGTAATCCGGAAAGTAAAGTCCAGCAAATTCCAAGGAAGGCTGTTTTGTGTTCCAAAGAAGGACGGAAGGCTGTTTTGTGTTCCAAAGAAGGACTCAGAAAAACTCAGAGTCATTCTAGATTTGTCGCCACTCAACAAGTTCATAGTAAACTACAAGTTCAGAATGCTCACACTTCAACACATAAGGACCCTACTGCCCAAAAGGGCATATGCTGTTTCTATAGACTTGTCTCACGCTTATTGGCACGTTCCAATTAATCGTCACCTCTCCTCCTACCCAGGCTTCAAGATACATAGATAACTTTACGCCTTCAGAGCCATGCCTTTCGGGCTAAACATAGCCCCAAGGATTTTCACGAAGCTCGCGAACGCAGCCGTCCATCAATTACGCCTAAAGGGGGTCCAAGTAGTAGCCTACTTGGACGACTGGCTGTTGTGGGTAGTTTCCAGGACAGAATGCACGCAAGCTTCTAAGATAGTGATCCAGTTCCTGGAACATCTGGGATTCAAGATCAACATCAAAAAGTCTCGACCTTCTCCAGCTCAAAAATTTCAGTGGTTGGGAATCTACTGGAATTTAGAGTCACATCGATTTTCCATTCTTGGGAAGAAGAGGAAAGAAATAGCAGGATCTGTCAAGAGACTATTGAAATCCAGACGGATATAAAGACGCGAACAGGAGAGAGTGCTGGGCTCTCTACAGTTTGCTTTGATAACAGACCCAGTGCTAAGAGCACAGCTAAAGGATGCGAAGAGATCTAATAAGACCTCTACCGATTCGACTACGAACGCTTCTCAAGCCGTGGTCCAATGCCAAGCAGTTGAAGAGATCAATACTTCTTCAACCTCCTCCCCCGTCAGTAACTATACACACAGACGCCTCAAAGGAAGGCTGGGGAGGTCACTCTCATCAGAAGAGAGACCAAGGAGCTTGGTCCAATCTTTTCTAGTCATTTCACATCAACTTTCTAGAAGCATGGCAGTTCTTCTGACACTAGAAAGTATCTCCTCGCCACTCGACCCACATAAGACTGGTTCTAGACAGCGAGGTGGTAGTGAGATGCCTGAATCGACAAGGGTCGAGGTCACCTCAAATCAACCAAGTGATGTTGGCCATATTCCATTTGGCGGAATAGAAGAAATGGCACCTGTCAGCAGTTCACATTCAAGGGTTCCGCAATGTGACAGCGGACGCTCTATCCAGGTTTACACCTATAGAGTCAGAATGGTCCCTTGACGCAGGATCGTTCTTCTTCATCTCGAGCCAAGTCCCGGAGCTGCAGATAGACCTCTTTGCGATGAAAGACAACAAGAAAATGGATTGTTACGTGTCCCCATAGAGGATCCGCTAGCGGAGGCAGTGGACGCTATGTCCCTAGACTGGAACAGATGGTCCAATATTTATCTGTTCCCTCTGCACAACCTACTTTTGAAGGTTCTCGATAAGCTGAGATCCTTCAAAGGGAAAGCAGCAATAGTAGCCCACAAGTGGCCAAATAGCGTGTGGTTCCCTCTGGCATTGGAACTACGACTAAAATTCGTACCGCTACCGGATCCATCCCTGTCTCAGCGAGTACAGAAGTCGACTGTCTTCGCTCCATCACAGAAAACACGGAACCTACATCTCATGATTTTCTCTCCTTAGCGATGAGAAAAAGATTCGGTGTTAAAAGTCAGTTTAGACTTTTGGAGGAAACCAGAAGACATTATGAGGCTTCAGGGAAGAAATAGATATCCTTTGTCAAAGCGAAGAAACCAAAAGATATCTCGACAGATTCCTATTTATCATTCTTCATTCACCTTCATGAGCAAGGTTTAGCAGCCAACACAATTCTAGTGTTCAAGCCTGCCTTGACAAGTCAGATACCATATGCCTTACAGGTCGATCTTTCTAACGACGTTCTTAATGAACTACAAAGGCCCATCCTGGCCTTAGCCCTTCAGCACCTCCAAGACCCTTTGCATGGTCATTAGATATGATTCTTCATTGTGTATAAATAATGAACAATGAGGAATGCGCTTAGAAGGCCTTGAATTTAAGTCATATTTCTGTTTGTACTCGCTTTGGGGGCCAGAGTTAGTGAAATAGTGGCTCTCTCTAGAGAGGAATGCCACGTCCAGTTCTTGGAGGGAGAACAGAATCTATTTCCAGGCCCAACGTTTCTTACCAAGAACAAGCTACCCACCAACAGGTGGGGTCCCTAGAGAATCTGCCCTCTGAAAGAAGATGCATCTCTATGTCCAGTGGAGTGCCTAAAGGTCTATCTTCATAGAACTTCAGACTTTATGGGAGAACAGCTGTTCAGAAGAAAAACCCTGGGTTCAAAGTTATCTATAACTAAGGGCGAAATTCACCCGTGTTATTCGCAGAACGGATCCAGACAGTACACCCGTTAGTCATGATCCGAGGAAAGTTGCCTCTTCCATAAAATTTCTTTAATTATATGGACTTTGAACATCCTTGTTTGTACACTGGCTGGTAGTCATCCAAGGCATTCTTTATACACTATGCGAAGCAAGTGGAGCAACTTAAGAAGAGATCTGTGGTAGCAACAGGTAGAATTCTTTAACCTTCTGTTTTAAATCTGCGAGGAACAGTGTAATTAATTTGGGACGATTAATTAAGAGGGTGCGTGTGTAGTCACTGTATGTTACTACACGCTGAGCGATAGGCCACGAAAGTGTCCTTACAAACTGTTCCATTGACGTCGGTGAACTATAGCATAATACGGACACTTGTGCCAAGCGTTTTTTACGCTAGTGTAAATAAACAGTATACAGACTATATCATTATTATTAATAATTCAATTGAAGTGGCAAATCTGTTTCCTAGTAGACGAAAGAATATTTTCTGTTGAATGTTTTTCTTTATGCTTTAACGCATATCATCCACATTTTATAAATTTTATAAATGTTGATCTGATATGTACGTTTATTAAATTTTAATAAACTAGTTCATAGTGAACCCTGCGTCTTATTCGCCCACACTCATTTTATTAGAAATGTACTGAGCATTAAGATTAAAATATGGATATTTTTATCATGGTATGTCTTTCAAGACTGTTCCCTTATTCAAGCAAAAGTCCACTCACTCTAACCCTTCCTTGGAAGGGTTGACGTGGTACCCTAACAGGATAGTGGCAAAGAGGCACAATTTGTTCCTATGCGGATACAACCATTATCTGATAGTTAATAAGAGTAGTCACATTGGGGAAGGTGTCACAAATTTCATACTGACATTGGTGACTCTTATACAAACTTTGCTTTATATTGTATAGGGCGAAACCACTATACAAGCTTGTCATTTTGTCATCCATAGTTATTATGTACTCATCGAGACTTTTTCCAGAGTCTAGTACGACTCTTCCCTGTAGGGGGCAGGAAGCGCTAACATAGTTCATGCTTAGATGAAATGATGTATGACGGTAAAATCATAGGTCTCTAGGTCTAGACGGACCAGGAAAATACTTCCTTGAGAGTACGGCACTGATTGAGAATCCACAGATACAGTAATGCTCTGGTAAACTTCCATCAGGACGACATGGCCTGAGCCCAAAAAACGGATTTTGAGCGAAGCGAAAAATATATTTTTGGGTGAGGTAGCCATGTCGTCCTGATGGACCCGCCCTTCCTTTTATTGTAAAAGGGCTTATTGACCCCTCCCTATAATACAGTATCTGTAGCACCTCGTATATCGCTACAAGGAATAAAGAGGGCGCTACCGCCTTCATCAGATACACACTGGAAACGGAATAGGAGAGATGCCTTATGAGCGGCTCTCTTTTCATTCTCGTTTCAGATTCCTGTCACTATAACCCCTCGAAGCGTTAATACTGTTCGGGGCGAAGATAGCTATGTGACGTGTCAAGAATACGTCCTCTGATATTATGCGATATCCCTGTGTGATTATTTAGGGATATTCGCTCCAGGAGTTAGAATTCTGGATACCTTAAGGTAAAATTCTCTGGGAATATCACTGTAGTCAAATATACCCTAGGAAGCTACCTTTTAGGAACTTCCATCAGGACGATATGGCCTGAGCCCAAAAATATATATATATATATACACTAGGAACTTCCATCAGGACGACATGGCTACCTCACCCAAAAATAGATTTTTCGCATCGCTCAAAATCCGTTTTATATATATATATATATATATATATATATATATATATATATATATATATATATATATATATATAATATATATATATATATATATATATATATATATATATATATATATATATATATATATAGTGTGTGTGTGTGTGCGTGTCAGAGTATATTTATATATGTACTTGAAAAAATGATAAAAAATTGAAAAGGTATTCATAGTTCTTTTGTTGAGGACTATGTGGAAAAATAAGCTTCCCAATGTAATGTTAAAAAGGAAGATACGGTAGGGGCGTAAATTAGATGATTATTTTGTTGAGGTTTAATTTGCGGTAGTTATAAGTTTGTAGGAAAAATGAAAAAAATATGGCTGTTAATGTAATTTGTACAAGTTCGTTGGAGAAGGAGGTGAAAAGAACGTAAATAGAATTATATTGAACTGTGGGATATGAGCAATGAAATAAAGGCTAAAGGGTCAATGGACAATTTTAATGTTCCTTGAGGTCAGGAATACAACGCAGAATGTTTGTTTGCATAAAAGACTAATAAGAGAAAAAGATGGTATGAATAAAAATTATAGGTTCATTGAAGGAAAAAAAGAATAAATTACAGTTATGTGGTTAAAGAGGAGAGCAGTTGCTGGCATTAAAGAAAGTGAGGTATTTAGGAATGGTAAATGTGGTTTTTGGGAGATACATGCAAATAGATATGGTAAGGAACAAATGGATATCAGAATATTATCTCTGTGGATTAAATGAGAAATATGATGTGTTGAATGAAGAAGATAGAATAGAAGCCCTTCTGAGTTTGCAAGGCTTTAAAGGGTTGGTGTAAGAGTGAGATTTCTTGTGATGTTCATGGAATTACAAGTTAGAATCGGCAGTATGGAGGGGGTTTATTAATCTAGAGCAGTGGTGGCCAACCTATGGTGCATTGCACGAATACAAGTGGTGCACTATACCTCAGAGGTAATAACAGAACAAAAATTGCTTTCTCATAAAAAGAGTAATAACAATAATAATAATACTGATTTCTAGAAAAAAAATACAAAAGGGATTTAAGCGGACCGACCGCTATGTCCTGCATGTTTTTTTTTTCTAATTATTCAAAATTATTCAATATACATACATATATATATATATATATATATATATATATATATATATATATATATATATATATATATATATATATATATAACAAATGATTATATGTATAACCGCCCATTATGTCCAAATCACCATACTTAAAGGATTGAAAGGGGGTTAAAGTTTGTGTGACTCATCTGAATTAGAAGAGTAAAAAATTGGTGCAGGAAAAACAAAAGGTTGGCCACCCCTGATCTAAAGTTTGGCCAAGGTTAGGTAATGATTACATAAATTATGTATGCAAAGAGGAAATACTGGATATCCAAGATGCCCAAGAGTATGCGCAAGATAAGTGCGAATAGGAAATTTTGTGTGAGGGTGCTCAGCACGATACTGATGAGCCTTCTTTGTAAGGGTAAGGAGTGATTGAAATAATTAATCTTGTGAAAATTTTGCTATATATGAGATTTGGCTAGCAGTTCTGCTACTAAAGGAAGTAATGACTGTTGTTTTTCAGTGTTTTATAGACCCACCATCCTGTTAGGAAAACAGCTCTATGTTCATATGTATATGGTGTCTTTCACAATCGTACAAAAACTGTAGGGTTTAAAGGTCGTTTATGAATGTCAGAGGCAAGGACAATGCCCAACAGACTGACCATATATGCATATTATGAACAGCGCCCAAGCCCCCTCTAAACCCAAACTCGGACTTGTGAGGGCCAGGCATTGGCTGCTGATGACTAATCAAATAGACCTATAAGCTTCCCCAAAAAACCCCCATCCTTGGCTCACAAGGATGGTGAGGTTACAGACTCTACGGGAAACTATCGAACTTGAGCTCGTGTCTAACCTCAGTCCAACAGATTGCCAGGCAGGGACGTTTCCAATAGGCTATCACAATCCTTAATAGGAGAAAGTAATATTTCATTATAACTTTTCTTTATAGATGCCCCATATTTAATTCGTTTGAGTCACTATTTTTTAATCGTTGCTATTCAAAATCGAAACCAGATTGCCTGTGTGGCCTCTAAATACTCCTCTACAACATTGGTGAAGTATAATTAATCGTTATAAGGTGCGAGGTCGAGTCAGTAAAAATAAAAGGACGGCAATTGCAACCAATATCTGTCTTGTTATGCAATTCATCTGTTGCGGTGTGAACAAGGATATTTTCTTCAAGCAACAGCAGGTTATCTTACATTTTCCTGTAATTTTGTCATAAATAATTCAGCTTTAGAAACTTTGATGAGTGATTCTTGTTTCTAAAAACCTATAGTGAGACATTTTTTAGAAATGAATATTAAATTCAAGTCTAATTTCTCTCAAGATAGTTTTTTGAATTATTAGGATTATGAGTGGGCACCATTGTCTCCTCGTGAATTTCTAGCAGCACTCAGATTAGCCTTTAAATGAGTCACATTTTTTTCTTGGATTCATTTTCAACCTGGTTATAATGTTTTCCGGTGTTGGATTTCTTATACGCTCCTTATTGACATTTTCCCCATCCCCAGGATGCCAGGCAAAACAATGTACAGGGACACAGCAACGCAAACAATTTTTATCAAATGTTCATGATACAAATCCAAGAGAGGACTCGTCTAAAGTAATTTGTTGAACTAGTCTACAGAAATTCAGTGTCTTTAATTTATTTTATTCCTTTTTATCTCCATCTTTTGACTTATCTGTAAATATAAAGCGTTTATAAGGCATAAGATTATAAAAAAATGGAATACTAAAAATCTATAAATAGAATATTATCAGCATCCAGCGTTTTTGAATCGCATCTTTTGTAAAATTTGTATTCAGAATAAACGTATTCTGGATACATTACAAAAATATGTTTACCGCTAATATGTTTGGTGTTGTGCAAGTAAAGGTTTTCTAGATCGTATATATTAATTCTTTGGTGCAAAGGTCACGCTTATGAGATTCAGATGATTAATAGCTGCCCTCCTGTAGGTTGAAGTTCATTGAATTCATCAATTCATGAAAAGTGTAAATCCCTTTGATTTATATCAAACACCTTTGAGGAATTTAAAGTATTTGACGTCAATGATTCTGGGAACTTGTATGAAATATAAAACTTCAAGTGTTGGCAACTGCAGCGGTTGAATATTTTCGTTTCTATTTATAGTGTTTAATTCTTAGAACTAAATTTGATTAAAATCCAAGAAATTGTCAATCATATAATAAAAATTCAAATAATGCAATTTCTAGTACAGTTTTTAATTTAATGAAATTATTACTGTCAATTGAAAATATATTTTTCTTCGGGTACATTCTTTGTTACCTTTTGCAGACAAAAAGCCATTCTTATTCATGTTCATATGACTGATTTTTATATTCCCTGACATTTTTACAATTATAGTAATTTTTATTAATCTATCAATAAAAGGTGAAATTTTAATGAAGAAGAAAATTGGATTTACTTTCAAAGAATATAATAAATATTGTAAATGGTTGTCGACCATGAATATGTTGAAATGTGTGTGTATGAATGAGGCTACGGGTTGTTCTGTGGTTGGAGATAATGGCTCAATTTATTATGCTTTCACAGTATCATTTTGTTCAGTTTATTTTTAAAGATAGTAATACAGGAACTGTCCCTTTATTTTTCATGTACATTACAAGGTATTATTCTCAATACAAATTCAACAATTATTGAATCAAAGTAAATACTTTAATACCCAAAATATCATTAGGCTATCAGATTGATTATTATTATTATTATTATTATTATTATTATTATTATTATTACTTGCTAAGCAACAACCCCAGTTGGAAAAGCAGGATGCTATAAGGCCAGGGGCTCCAGCAGGGAAAATAGCCCAGTGAGGAGAGGAAACAAGGAAAAAAGAATGTTTAAGAAGAGTAACAACATTGAAATAATTATCTCCTATATAAACTATAAAAACTTCAATAAAACAAGAGGAAGAGAAACAAGATAGAACAGCGTGCCCGAGTGTAGCCTCAGGCAAGAGAACTCTAACCCAAGAGAGTGGAAGACCATGATACAGAGGCTATGGCACTACCCAAGACTAGAGAACAATGGTTTTATATTGGAGTGTCCTCCTCCCAGAAGAGCTGCTGACCATAGTTAAAGAGTCTCTTCTACCCTTAACAAGAGGGAAGTGGCCACTGAACAAATACAGAGTAGTAATGCCATGAGTGGAAAAGAATTGTTTGGTAATCTTAGTGTTGTCTGGTTTATGAGGACAGCAGGAGAATAAGTGGGTGTGTGTAGGTAAAATTAAAATGAACCGTAACCAGATAGAAGGATCCAATGTAGTACTGTCTGGCCAATCAAAAGACCCCATAACTTTCTAGCGGTAGTATCTCAACGGGTGGCTGCTGCCCTGGTCAACCATAGCTTATACTGAAGTTTAGAATGTTGTTTGCGATTTTATAAATAAATCTATAATTCATTTTTAAAAACTACATTTGTTAAATATTCATTTATATCGCTAAATGACGGTTGAAATTTTCATAATTTTGATTTCGTTTCTTTGGATTGATATTTTATGTGAGGCTAACGAGAGGAAGATAATGGCAATTATTCTGCTCTTTCCTCACAATTTTGATGTTTCTAGGTATTTAATTATCCAACGTCTTTTGTTCATCCAAAACCAGTGATATTGATTAAAGTAGTTGTTAGAAATTAACTGTTAAATGTGTTAAATTAAGGAATGTCTGTCAACGGGTTAATCGTTGATACCTTTCTTAGTAATGAACGAAAAACTAATGAAATATCCAAACACAAGGTACATATCGGATGTAGTTTTAAACCTTCTGAGATCTAGTTACCCTTGAATTTTTAGTGGGCTAAAATTATATTTTAGGTCCATCACAAAATTTATTTGAAGATTATATTGATTAAATTAGCTTCGTTTAAAAGGAAGTTGGGACTTGGTGAGCTTGGTAACTGGTAGAGTCATGAAATTCAGAATGGAATCCTCAGATTCTCGTTACATATTGCTTGCAACAAGAAAGGTAGTTGGTAATCGATACGACCTTGATCTGGATTGAACTAGTACTCGGTTATTTTCATTGTATGATGGTTTTTATGACCATTCTTTACTATTATAGTTTATATTCATAGTCTCTTTTTCATAAGATTATCCATAAAAGTAATATATGCAAGTTGTATTAATCACTCCTCCATGGTACGGAATGTCTCTCTCTCTCTCTCTCTCTCTCTCTCTCTCTCTCTCTCTCTCTCTCTCTCTCTCTCTCTCAGAATATAGGCACATCCATACACACACACACACACACACACACATATATATATATATATATATATATATATATATATATATGTATGTATGTATGTATATACAAACACGTACAGTACACACATATGTATTCATATATATTTTTGTGGATGTATTTGTGTGTGTGAGTGCAGTAAAAGGTTTTGAATTCGTACAGATAATATACAGAAGTAGGGAGATTGCGCCAAAGGTTTTTCTTCGAAAAGAATTGTCTTTTAATTTTTTATCAGTCTGGTCACGAAAAATTTTATATTCGGGGGCAATCGCTTGTGAATTAATTATTTTCATAACTTCTATATAATTTTTTTTTTATATGGATACTCTTTGTTCGTTATTGTTGACGAATAGATGAATTCTTTTATCAACGGGGAGCTTTAAGAATAAATATTATTTTATTGAAAATTATAGGTTTGTTTGCGACATTTTGAACAATGGCGTGAATGTAGCCAAAGCAAATGTCTTTATTTGCGGAAAGTTTTACGTAAACATCATTGTTCAGATTTTTACTTTTGATTAAACGGATATAGAATATATGCGTGGTTGATTCATCATCATAGTTAATTTTGATATTATTGATATAATTTCGTATTGTAGTTAGCACAACGTTCATTTAATACTGCTGTATTTTTCCTAAAACTATCTTTACTACTATCTTTATTTAGTTATAATTTTTATAGAATCAAAGATATTCGGTCCCACATATTATCCGAAAGGGTTCCCAGGCTTACCATGAAAATGTCGCAAGTGCAATGCCACTAAGCTCTGATTGCTGGCTTACTTGAGCTAACGCTTATTGCATAGTGTTCTCTTATATAAACTATTTAAATATATATATATTTAAACTGTAGATCTAAGTTATAAAAGAAAAAACTCGCCGCTATTCGCCCTTTTATATACAGGATAGACAATTTGTGCGACATATAATTATGACTGTATAGTTACCTCCAACGTCTATCAATTTGTAAGCATATGTCAGGTAAGAGATATTCAACGGAAATGTCCATTGTGATAAGTATAGAGTGGATAGTTTTATTTCAATTTTTTTTTTTTATTAAGAAAGTCACCTATGATAAAGGTGCTGTTGATGGTTTATAGCTTGAATGAGATATGGAGATTTATTTAATAGGGAATTGGATAGAGAAATACACTGTGACAGGGAAGTGAGAAAATTACTTATCAAGAATATAAAAACTTATGCAGTTGATATAGAAATGCTGATACTTCTTCAAATTAAGTTTTAGTATTGTACCCTAACCATATGAATCTTCACAATTCACAATATGTTGAATACTGGAAATTTTTGAATAAAGACAATTTTTTTTTCTCATGAAATTTTATTGTAATGTTGGATAGAAATCTACACCCACTCTATATTTTATAGACTATCTACGATATTATTTAATTCAGTTCAAGTTATATTCTAACTCAGAGGTAATACTGTTGTACTAAGCCTCTTGCAGGCTTAGGACTCCTCTGAGATAGGAAGATGTATTTGGCAGTATCCACTAAAACAGGAGAACTTGCGAAGCAAACGTATGTTTTTATGCAATAATTCATTTAACTGAAGATCTGTGTTGCTTTTCCGCAACTGTCTATTCGTCACATAAAAATTTTATATTAGTTTCCTATTGATTACATCGTGTAGGATATTAAAAGGAAAAATATATTAAAAGCAAAAATTAGGTGATTTTTGGTATTCTTTAAAACAGTGATTCATGACCTCAATCTTTTTTCATTTAGGCCTATTTATCCATTTTTTTCATTAGCTAAATAATTAAGATTTCGAAGAAAATACGTTACAAGTAATTAGATGATTAAAAAGGTTTATAAATTCAATGGTGAAATAGGAGAACGATTCTTTTTAATCAAGTTTAAAAAATTAAGTTAAAACATACTCCTCTTGTTCCTTTATTGCGAAAACACTCCTTATCGGGTCCGGGGGTACGGATCAGCGGGATATAGATTACAGGGAAAATAGAATCTAGCCCATGAACTTCAGAAATTTTTTTCATCATATTCTCGGGATAATCTTTAGTTTTACATGAAAATACGGTAAATGTTGGGAGGCATTGCCTTAAGTATATCGGCAAACACAAGTAGTATTTACTTTGTTTCAAGGTACTACTGCAGATTGCAAGCCTCCACGCTGTATTAAGGTAAGGTTTTAATCACCTTTCCCACCAAGGAGCTCTCGAAAGCGTTTTGTATATCATTTGAACACATGTAGAAATGTCTACATGTTACGATATTATTCTTAATTACATCCAAAATTATATGTAAATGTATTTAACGGATTTTCTTTTACAGTCACAATCATGGTATCCTTCCTTTATTCCCATAACATTGACTTATTTTGTATTACAATATGACTGGTTCGAGACCCTTCCCTTTAAAGTCATCATCTTTCTCATTAGGGACAATGACCTTCCTCATCGGAATAATTGTTGCCCATGAATAGGTGCCATTTGATCGTGTTATACAGGAGTATATCTGTATGCGGTTATGAATGACATCGTTATGAATTAATGGGCCTTGATTCTTGATCGTAATGCTGCATTATAGGAAAGCTATATAGCTGGGGTTTTTTGGTATATTAATAATCTCCCTTATATAATAAAAAGTAAGTGTTTGGTTATATATATATATATATATATATATATATATATATATATATATATATATATATATATATATATATATATATATATATATATATAGATAGATAGATAGATAGATAGATAGATAGATAATTATTACGATGATGATTATTATTATTGCTATTCTTATTTCTACTAATACTAATACTTATATTGATGATAATGACAATAACTAGACCGATGATGGTGCTAAAAGTAAACATTGATGATGATAAGAATGATTAATATTTACTTTTACAGCGCGATAGTTGTGAAAAAATTAGCATTGGCAAGATACTGCTAGATTTTTACCATCAAGTAATGAATGAAATATGAGGTCCATGTAAATTATTCGTGAGCTTCATTGAGCGGTACACGTTATAAATTTGTATATTACCAGATTCACTCTTCTTCTTCTTACTTGTATTATCATAATTGCTTTTTTTATTCTTAAGTAATTGTGACAATGACATTTAGTGGCAAATACAATTATGTGTTCCTCCACGTTTGATAAAGAAACCTTTATTTGCATTAACGGTCTGTGAAGACGTTTTGGCGTACTTAAGAGCTGCTGCACACTTTTTTTTTACATGGAGGACTACTACAAATACTAGGTAAAACTATACTATTCTAGTCATTTGGATTAGTGTTTAATTTCGTCGAATGGTAATACAATGTATTTATAAAACGTTTATAATCATCAACAATGTAGCTTACATTGTAATAATGCCTTCCAACCTGTCAACAGGATGAAACTTGAGTGTCATAACACTTATCCTATGGAACATTATAGCAAGCTTAGCCTGGTATAACACACACACACACACATATCATTGAAGACGAGTTACGGCTGTTGCTTTTGACGCAAACACCTTGGACTTTCATACTTTCAAATTCCAAGCCTCAAATAGTTGTACTATTGAATTCACTTATTCTCGTGAATAGAGAGTCTAGGTTTATATATATATATATATATATATATATATATATATATATATATATATATATATATATATATATATATATATACATACATACATACACACACATATATATACACACACACACACACACACACACACACACACATATATATATATATATATATATATATATATATATATATATATATATATATATATATATAGGTGCCTGTGTCCGGTCAGCATTTGAACCTGAGTCTCAGAGTAGAAAGAATGCTGATAGTAAAGTAAACTCTCTTGGATATCAAGATTGTGTTAAAATCTATTGCCAATTCGGTTTCGACTTTGAGGTAAGTGTTCAAATTGTGACCCGGCCATAAGACTTTATTATATTATTATTTCCTTTTTACCCTGTAATCTCGTGGCTATATGAATGATTACCGCCCATCCGTCTCTTTACTTATTGAATCAAGAATGAATCCGGTGAGTAGAAAACTTCCGCTTTGTTAACCCCCACCAACTATCTTTATCTTTCAAGTCCCTTAGAGATGCTGCAAAAAAAATGTCATAATGTTACCAGAAACTGTTATTATATAAGCTACATATTAGCTTCTAAGATGACTCATATTTTCTCTCATCTTTAAGATCCTCAGTTGATCTCCAATCTTCTAATATCTATCACACATTTCTACTTTGGGGCATAATTTTTTATTTATTTTATATATTTTTTTTTTTTTTTTTCGGAACCAAAAGTCTTTTAAAGGGTGTAAGGATATTGATTTCATTAAGATGACAGATCGTGAGGTCTAAACTTTGCTTTCGAGCGTACTCTCATTTGAGACATACACTCATAGTTACTTACAGACTACATCTCATTTGAAATGATTTATAAAGAATTGACGGATCTGTCAGTCATACTGACACATCGCATTCTGAATGACAGACGGCAAGAAGTTAAATAAATTGCTATGCACAAAAGTCAGCATAATGGTATATAATCCCTGCAATTTGAAATGCCATGTAGCAAAAGATAGAATTAAAATCCTCACAAATTTATTTGAGAGAGAGAGAGAGAGAGAGAGAGAGAGAGAGAGAGAGAGAGAGAGAGAGAGAGAGAGAGAGAGAGAGAGAGAGAGAGCATGATAAGAACTTAAGAGTTCACGTAATAATTATATGAAAAGGAAAATGGTTATTCGAGATATATCGTTGGTGCCTGATATATATTCGTTTTATAGAACAATATTTGTTTTTATTTTGACGATGTTATTAATTATGATGGAATTGTTAAAGCAATCAAAAACAAAATTATACATACCGTTTTCATATCATGGTGTACATAAACCTTGACCTTTCAGTCAGGAAGGCTGCGTGGAACTATTTTACTTCAGTCATTTACTATCATTCAAGAATGAAAAGATTGATACTGTCCTGAGATGTAATAATGGTAATTGGGAATTGCTGTATCGAAATACAACCTAAAGGTATGTAGGTTAGTTTTGTATACTTCATATGGTTTTGTATTCCCGTAAGTAAGAAGAAAAGATGTGGTTGTCCTACGAAAAGAAAGTTGCCATCCTGGAATAAAATAGATTTTTTACTAGATATATTGCAATATAATACCAAGTTTGCGTGCCAGTTAACAGTTTGTAATTGCCAGTAGTTTTTATTATTTTAATCAACAGGTTCTTATTTATTGGCACTTAAAACCTTTCATTTGCTAGAGCAGCTATCTCAGTATTGCGCATGTGACTTTTATATTTTGCTGTGTAAGCCAAGCAAATTACAACCCTGATGATTCATGATTAAAGCAGCATGATTTTTCTTATTTTTTATGCTCTTAGATCATATGCACAATTCTGGTAGCCTTTTCATTAGCGAATTAAGCATAAGGTTGTCTAGTTTTACTGTTCCATTGTATCCTGAAGAGTGTTTGTTATTCACAAAACAAGAATCTTATAAACTGGCTATTACTTCGAGTCATGCATTTCAGTATATAGTAGTATTAACAATATTTTTCGATTAACATGATATTGACAATAATACACCATTGATAATGGAAATTATATTAATAGTATTCAGAGAAATACTGTTTTATATCAGTTTCTGATAATTAGTTATCATTCTGTATGGTTTAAGAAATAGAAAGAATACATATTTCATAAATCCTGGGGAAAAAAAATTAATTGTACTTGGATAATATTGCGTGTAATTGAAACTGAATGTATCAGATGAAAAAACACATTTTTCTAATAGAGAAAAAATATACAAACTACAAATGAAATTTCTGGGGAATATAATAATGATTTTAGATGAATTTGAAACCAAAATTTATTTTTGTAGAATACAAATAAAAATTCCATAAAAAATATTTCATTTAAAGTTAGTAATAGAAATGGTCTAATTACGTACGCAAATTTATAATATAAAGGGTAAATTATCTTTCTATATTATATAATTTTGATATTTTTATTATGAATCATTCACCTGGCTAGGTGAGCCAGAGAAAGCTGTTATTTTGTGGCCAATGGCAGAGTGAAGCAGCTTATCGGATTATTGTGTCCTAACATCAAATCATGAAATTGTAACACTCTTATTTCATTATTTTCTCTACGTTATAAGGATTTTGAACGCTACCACATTTATTTTAACAGTGTCATTATACTCCATCAAATTTGTGCCTGAAATAGGAAATGAGTTCATCACCTTATAATTTTTTTTTACAAAGAAATATATATATATATATATATATATATATATATATATATATATATATATATATATATATATATATATACACATACATACATACATACATACATACATACATACATACATATACCAAGGCACTTCCCCCAATTTTGGGGGGGTAGCCGACATCAACAAAGAAACAAAAACAAAAGGGGACCTCTACTCTCTACGTTCCTCCCAGCCTAACAAGGGACTCAACCGAGTTCAGCTGGTACTGCTAGGGTGTCACAGCCCACCCTCCCACATTATCCACCACAGATGAAGCTTCATGATGCTAAATCCCCTTCTGCTGCTACTTCTGTGGTCATCTAAGGCATCGGAGGCAGCAGCAGGGCCTACCGGAACTGCGTCACAATCGCTCGCCATTCATTCCTATTTCTAGCACGCTCTCTTGCCTCGCTCACATCTATCCTCCTATCACCCAGAGCTTCCTTTACTCCATCCATCCACCCAAACCTTGGCCTTCCTCTCGTACTTCTCCCATCAACTCTTGCATTCATCACCTTCTTTAGCAGACAGCCATTTTCCATTCTCTCAACATGGTCAAACCACCTCAACACATTCATATCCACTCTAGCTGCTAACTCATTTCTTACACCCGTTCTCACCCTCACCACTTCGTTCCTAACCCTATCTACTCGAGATACACCAGCCATATTCCTTAGACACTTCATCTCAAACACATTCAATTTCTGTCTCTCCATCACTTTCATTCCCCACAACTCCGATCCATACATCACAGTTGGTACAATCACTTTCTCATATAGAACTCTCTTTACATTCATGCCCAACCCTCTATTTTTTACTACTCCCTTAACTGCCCCCAACACTTTGCAACCTTCATTCACTCTCTGACATACATCTGCTTCCACTCCACCATTTGCTGCAACAACAGACCCCAAGTACTTGAACTGATCCACCTCCTCAAGTAACTCTCCATTCAACATGACATTCAACCTTGCACCACCTTCCCTCTCATACATCTCATAACCTTAGTCTTACCCACATTAACTCTCAACTTCCTTCTCTCACACACTCTTCCAAATTCTGTCACTAATCGTCCAAGCTTCTCTTCTGTGTCTGCAACCAGTACAGTATCATCCGCAAACAAAAACTGATTTACCTCCCATTCATGGTCATTCTCGTCTACCAGTTTTAATTCTCGTCCAAGCACTCGAGCATTCACCTCTCTCACCACTCCATCAACATACAAGTTAAACAACCACGGCGACATCACACATCCCTGTCTCAGCCCCACTCTCACCGGAAACCAATCACTCACTTCATTTCCTATCCTTACACATGCTTTACTACCTTTGTAGAAACTTTTCACTGCTTGCAACAACCTTCCACCAACTCCATATAACCTCATCACATTCCACATTGCTTCCCTATCAACTCTATCATACGCTTTCTCCAGATCCATAAACGCAACATACACCTCCTTACCTTTTGCTAAATATTTCTCGCATATCTGCCTAACTGTAAAAATCTGATTCATACAACCCCTACCTCTTCTAAAACCACCCTGTATTTCTAAGATTGCATTCTCTGTTTTATCCTTGATCCTATTAATCATTACTCTACCATACACTTTTCCAACTACACTCAACAAACTAATACCTCTTGAATTACAACACTCATGCACATCTCCCTTACCCTTATATAGTGGTACAATACATGCACAAACTCAATCTACTGGTACCATTGACAACACAAAACACATATTAAACAATCTCACCAACCATTCAAGTACAGTCACATCCCCCTTCCTTCAACATCTCAGCTCTCACACCATCCATACCAGATGCTTTTCCTACTCTTGTTTCATCTAGTGCTCTCCTCACTTCATCTATTGTAATCTCTCTCTCATTCTCATCTCCCATCACTGGCACCTCAACACCTGCAACAGCAATTATATCTGCCTCCCTATTATCGTCAACATTCAGTAAACTTTCAAAATATTCCGCCCATCTTTTCCTTGCCTCCTCTCCTTTTAACAACCTTCCATTTCCATCTTTCACTGTCTCTTCAATTCTTGAGCCAGCCTTCCTTACTCTCTTCACTTCTTTCCAAAACTTCTTCTTATTCTCTTCATATGAATGACCCAATCCCTGACCCCACCTCAGGTCAGCTGCCCTCTTTGCCTCACGTACCTTGCGCTTTACTTCCACATTTTTCTCTTTATATTTTTCATACTTCTCTATACTATTACTCTGCAGCCATTCTTCAAAGGCCTCTTTTTCTCTTCCACTTTTACCTTCACTCCTTCATTCCACCATTCACTGCCCTTCCTCTTGCTGCCCCCAACAACCTTCTTTCCACACACATCACTTGCAATCCCAACAAAATTTTCTTTTACTAACTTCCACTCCTCCTCTAAATTGCCAGTTTCTCTTACTTTCACTTCGTCATATATCATTTTCAACCTTTCCTGATATTTACTTTTTACCCCTGGTTTTATTAGCTCTTCAACCCTCACTACCTCCCTTTTACATCCACCTACTCTATTCCCCCATTCTTTTGCTACAACTAATTTTCCTTCCACCAAAAAATTATCAGACATACCGTTAGCCATACCCCTAAACACGTGCACGTCTTTCAATCTTCCAAACATTCTTTTAGTTATCAACACATAATCCATTAATGCCCTTTCTAGTACTCTTCCATTTGCCACTCTTACCCATGAATACTTATTTTTATCTTTCTTTTTGAAAAAGCTATTACTTATCACCATCTCTTGCTCAACACACATATCTATCAGTCTCTCGCCACTCTCATTTTCACCTGGTACGCCATAGTTCCCAATGACACCTTCTACCTCTCCAGCGCCCACTCTAGCATTTAAGTCACCCATGACAACTACATAATTCCTTCTACCCAGTCCTTCTACACACCTAGTTAATTCATTCCAGAACTCATTCCGCTCTTCTTCACCTTTCTCACTACCTGGCCCATACGCACTGACAAACGCCCAACATTCCCTACCCAACCTAACCCTTACCCACATTAACCTAGATGATATCTCCTTCCATTCCACTACTTTACCTGTCATCCACTCACTCAGCAATAAAGCCACACCCGCTCTCGCTCTTCCCCTTTCAATCCCGGACACTCTACCAGACATTTCACCAAACATCACTTCACCCTTTCCTTTTATATATATATATATATATATATATATATATATATATATATATATATATATATATATATATATGTATATATATACATATATATTTATATATATATATATATATATATATATATATATATATATATATATATATACTCCCTATGGACGAGCCTCTAGAGACTGTTAATGAATATACGTAATTAGAACAGACAATAAGTGTTTTCCCCGGACACGAGACCGAAATGGAAAGAAGAATAAGCATGGGATGGAGAGCATATGGTAAACAAAATGAGGTTATGAAACGTTAAATGCAACTTTCTATAAAAGGAAAAGTATTTAATCCGATGGTCCTATCAGTATTAACTTATGCATCAGAATTTTGGAGCCTTACTTAAGCCTTAGTAAATAAGCTTGCACCAACTCAAAGAGCTATGAAGATAATAATGATTGGAATAGGTCTTAGAGACAGGAAAAGAGCAACATGGATACGAGAGCAAATTAAAGTAGAGAATATTCTAACAACTTTTAAGAAAAAGAAATGGATATGGGCCCGACATATAATGAGAATGACAAACAATAGATGGGTAATAAGGAATAATAGCATGGGTCCCTATAGATAGTAAAATAAGCAGGGAAGGGAGGGAAGACGAAGGATTGACGAACTAAGAAAGTTTGCGGGTGTGGCTGGCACAGAAAGTCCACAAACAGACAGAAGTGGAAGGACATATAAAAGGCCTTTGATCTGCAGTGGACTAGTAACGGCTGATGATGATGACGATGACGATAATATACACTCAGGCAAATTTGTATCTGACTGCTACACACACACACACACACATACATATATGTATATAAATATATACACTCATACACACACACACACACATATATATATATATATATATATATATATATATATATATATATATATATATATGCAGTATGCGTGTGTGTTTGAGTGGCATATTGCTTTTCGATTTAATACCAGTTTCATTAATTCCATTCCCATAAACAAACAACTATTTTTCACTTTCTGCTCTACGTTTTGTAATGGTTTTAAAATATTTTTGACTTCTTTTTTATAACCGTGCATTAAATATCAATAATTTCCTTTGGTATGTTAAAGGTGAATGTATGTAATTTTTTCACTTAGATTCATGTTTAAAGATATGCTATACTATATGGATAAGCTAATCTTTTGTGTATTAAGGAGGAGTTTGTATATGTGTGTATATAAGATTTCAGAAAGGGGACCTGGTGATAGAAAAGGAAACAGTGAGAAAGAGAACTTTGAGTTTATCTTTCTGCACAAAACAGAAGGGAAACTAATTTGAGGGATTGAGTAGTAAGAGATGTAGGTTTTATTTACTGTGTATATGATCATTACGTAGTTGTATCCTTAGTAAATATAGGCTTGAAGTAAATAACGTAAAATGGCATAATAAAATTAGAAAAAAATATATTTCCAGAATAAAAGAGTATGATATGCAGGAAGGTTATTAAATTAAAAGTGAATAAAGAATTGGGTAGTAAGAATTCTAAAGACATTGATCTCAATAGGACCATTAAATAGGTTCAACAACGGGTTTCTGTGCAGCATGTAATATTTGTTTGTGTAGACTTATCATCATGATTAGATATATAAATGAAAAATGAAGAAGGAACACAGGTTAGATAAAATGTGCTATGACAATGGCAGTGACACGTTAGCGTGTATAAAAGTATTTGAGCATTAAAGACTGTTCACTTCATTATAGCTGATGAGATTAACACCCAGATGCTATGCAATGGGTGTGGGTATTAAAATAATTGACTTATTGTGGTTTGAAAAGTATGTCTGTGTTACAAAATCATTTATAATGATATCTTCATACAAAAAAGTAACCTAATAGCGGTATTTCAAGTGAAGCCTATCCCTCGATTCTTTGGAGAATATATTTCAGCTTGAGCATTAAAGAAGATGAAAAAACTAATGTTTGCTAATGGTGTCATGCTTAAAGGCGATGTGGATAAGAAGCTGTAAACTTTTGTGAAAATAGAAGAGTTACTGTAAGAGAAAAAACTCTAAGAAAGCCCTATTACGAGTAAACTTTTTTGCTCTAAAAGTTTAAGTCTGAGTTATGCCAGACTTAGAGAAATGTTTAGAAAATGCAAAGTTGATGAATATAAGAAGTGTTAGAATAGAGTGGCTTTCATTTTAAGAAACACCAGATTGCGCACCAGATACAATGGGAGTCGTCGTACTGATAATGAGTCTCTAATCCTTTGGTATTATACAACACGAAATGGGAATGCGTATGCTTGTCTTGATTTTCTTTGATGCTGTTACCTTCAGGTGATAACGGTTTATAAACGAAAATATCCTTATACCTAAAACATCCAACATAAGAAACAGGTTTCAATGGTTCATGAAAAGTTCTACTTTTAATTGCAATCTGAAAGAATATTCGTATTTCGATCCATTGAAGGCAAAAAGATCTCATTCGCATATTTCCTTTACCGCTGTAAATATCTTTACTCCTATTGAAGCTGAAGA
>NC_090764.1:31061145-31073645 GCF_036898095.1 Palaemon carinicauda
TATTTTCCTTTATGAACAATATCATCAACAAAAACCATCTACTCCCCACTCCTTTCAAAATTAATTTTTGCTATTCCATAACGTTAACCTTATTTCTACTACCTTGTCTATGATTTTCTGCAGTACTCCATATGGAAACGTTAAATAGTCATGGGTATGTAACAAAACTTTGTCTCAAATGAAATGATGTTCGGTTCCCAACTTAGTGCTCTGTAAATTCATTTATTTGTAATTAGGTAATATTGTTGAGAGAGACCATTGCAGAGAAGAATGGACTTTACCATCCTTCTCTAGAATCTCTCCAGAGAGCATGTCCTCAAACTTTTCGATGGCATGAGGCCGATATTGATCATGATATCCAAAATAAGAAAAAATTCAAAAATAAATTGCAGATTTGGATTTACCTCGGTTGCTCTAGCATCAATCAAATATGATGATGATGATGATGATTATTATTATTATTATTATTATTATTATTATTATTATCATTATTATTATTTAACATTCTACAAAACGCTCACACTATTGAGACAAGACTACACTTCATCTTTTTTTTTTTTGCGAATTTACTTCCTAAAGAAAATATTTCCTTCGCTTGCGCATAATTTGCTCCGAATTCTCCTAATAAATTTCACTATATATATATATATATATATATATATATATATATATATATATATGTATATATATATGTATATATATATACATACATATATATATACATTTCTATATAGATATAAGGCTAAGTATGTGTATGTAAGTATGTATGTATGTGTGTATATATATATATATATATATATATATATATATATATATATATATATATATATGTATATATGTATGTATACTAGAAAGGCGATGGAAATCAGTAACTTCAACATTTTGGATTCTATTTATAACGGATATCAATTAAGCTCTCGGGAAATCATTCTTCCCATCACCAGGGCTAAAACATGAACATCAAATAGCCATTCATTTCTAAATGCTGCTTAATACCTATTCGTAAGGTAGGGCATGAACCTCTATGCTCAGAGAAAGAACATACAAAAGTAATGTTTACTGTGTGTAGGTGTTTCAACTCATTGTTAATAGTCTTCTACTAAGGTATATAAAGCACCTTATGTTTGGATGTGCAGGTTAAGAGGTTTCATTTTCAGATTATAAATACTCAATGAAATAATGAAATAAAGTATTACTTTATAGATGGTCGTAACATTTGCAATGCAATGGTTTTAGAAAAAAAAAATCATATTCTAAAAAGAACTGGTAGTCTCATTTCTCTTTTTAAATTTCATGAAAAAAAAATATGCAGATATGCTCACTGAGAATTAGAATATTCGTACTCGCATGCACACGAGTAACGAGCTTACATCTGTATGCGAACAGTTATCAGTTCTTTTATATCTGCTCTTTTCTCCTCTAAAATAGGAATGAGATGAAATTATTTCTTGAACTCTCCTTTTGATTATTCATTCCGAATATCATTCACATAATTCTCACATTTTTTTTCTAATTTCATCAAATGAAAAAACATGCATCTATTTAATTTCCTTCGATACGAAGTTGATTTATTCCTAGGTTTCATGTTTCGACTCGTTTATAGATATATTTAATCTGTCATATGATTTACTGTATAATAATAACTTTGGGAATTATTATATTTGAATATTTCCGCAACAACCCTCATGTATGGGTTCGAAATAGACATGTATCTATTGTTCTTTCTTTAAACTCGCAATTACAATACATAATTTTTACTTCAGTAGTTGTAGAAGTCTTTTATTTGGTTCCCTATTTTAGATTTTTTTCCCCTAAATCATCCTAGTCTTTGTCATTAGTGATGTAAATGAGATTCACTTTGCTTTTATTTATGTAAAATAATGTACAAATGCATCCCATGAGTTTAAGAAAGCTATATCTATTTATATAAGGAAATCTAAAATTCCTAATAAACCGTTATATGTGAATCTTGAAAGTATGGAAAGGAAAAAATGAAGAGGAGCCTGAATCGGTTTTAGAATACTTTTTAAGCTGAGTAACTCCCTTCCCTACCCCCTAAAAAAAACCACGATTCTTGAAAGCCATACAAAAACAATTTGGGCTATGATTTTTTTTTTCCTTCAGAAAATCTACCGCCTAGGTTTTAATGAAAGTCAATTCATAATAGAGGGCATTTCAGAACGACAATCTTTTTGAAAATTTTAATGATTTTTCAAATATTCTTGAGCAAATTTTCCTTGGATTTATGGCTATTTTAATTGTTCAACCAAAAGGATTGCTGGAACTAATTCATCTTTGAACAGTAGTTGATTATGTTTATCTTTAGTGATACAAATTACATATATTATCATGACATATAGTTAACCGGTTGATGCATAAAAAAAGATTGCATCAATGATTGGCAACTTAACCATAAGTCGAGGGAGAAAATGTTTAGTAAGTAAATATGCTTCATCAAAGTATTTTTTATTAAGAAGCAGATAAATGCTTGATTCCAAATAGTTTGCAGATTTCAAAATAGAAAAAAAAATAATTTATTTCAAGAAAAGCTCAATAATATGCACTCTTCTATGAGAAAGAATTTATAGTTACAATATTTTTTAACTTAACTTCAGTGAGTTTTTCTTCAAAAGTTACAGATAAACTATTCATATAACACCCGAAATGCTTATTTAGTAGTAAATTGCAAATATACTTGATGTGTTTGAAGTTTAATTCTTTTTTTTTTTTTTTTTTTTGTGGGGAGGACAACAGCGTGAGATAGTATAGTCAACATTGCTAAAGAGCACTAGCTTCACCTTGTTTTCGACTTTCTGATTTACCTTCGTTCCTGCTTGCTTTTTTCCATCTTTGAATTTTCTATTCTTAGTTCAGGTGTTGAATTTACCTCCAGTTGCTGCTAGTTGCTAAATGACCCCAGCTTTGGGCCAAATGTGTCAAATTGCAAAAAAACAAGATTTAAATCCAATTTTGCAAGTTACATGATAGACCTTGAAATTATCATATTTCACTATATCTATTAATCCTTTCTTCTTATCAATTTGTCTGTCTGTATATCTCTTTCTAATCATAATGTTAATTGTTCAATATATTTTTTTTTCCATTCGCTCCAGAAATTGATGAGTATTATCTCCTCCGTTTTGCAGATCCCCTTTAAAATTGTAACTAAGACCAGTAATTTTTTTTTTTTCTAAATGCAAGTGTCAAATATTCCATTACAATTCTCATTCGAGTGTTCTAATATTAATTTGTATAATATGATTCTTTTACTTACTTTAAATTTCTGTTGCATGTTGTACACTGATTGACTTTCTTTTGTAGATGTTTATAATTTTTCTCAATATCTTTGAGCTTTTCTTCATTAACTCTGAAGGTAGTTATTGTTTTCGTGGAATCGTATCATTGAGTGGTTGATTGAGAGGGAATTCCTAGCCTACTTTTTTTATAATGGTCTTGTTTTAACTTGAAAGATTCTTGCATATTTAATCTGATTTTAACTCCTCATAACACTTCTTTTGTTCCACAAACATGAAGTTTATACAGGATTCACTTTTACTATCATCAGACAAAACCGAAAAAAAAAAAAAACAATTATGGGCTAGCATCTTGAACTGAATACTCATGAAATTCCATTATTCATAAAAATATATACAGTATATGAGACATACTATTCCAAGAATTTATGATGGATAGTTTCCCAATAAAAGCTCTTTCAATGGAGTAAATAAGTTGAACCAAAATTCTATTCTTCATCGATTCGTACTTGATATCACTGTATTATGCACAAGACTTTTTGATGATATATCAAAATGTTTGTTCTAAGTACCATATGAAAATTTAAGAACTAAAATACAAGAAGACTTCAAGGTAAAAGAAACTATATCTGTGATACTGTGGGAAAATGTGTTGACAGAATAGGGAATACTTGATAATGGAACTAGAAATACCATCCCCTCTCTCTCTCTCTCTCTCTCTCTCTCTCTCTCTCTCTCTCTCTCTCTCTCTCTCTCTCTCTCTCTCTCTCTCTCTCTCTCTCTCCCCCAAGAAGCATAATAATTCTACTTTAGATGAGGAAATATTACTCTCATACCCCTCTACTGTACATGAGCTTTTATCCCACTGGCTTTGCAGCATTATGCGTTACGCTTCCCTGCCTTGTATAAGTCTGAGGGATTAGAAATCCTCCACGATGTTCCTTTATTCCTGCTTATCTTCCCCTTTCGTCTCTCAATTCCTCTACCGTATTCTCTCCCCTTTTACTAAGCCAAAATAGCCGAGTCTTATTCGAATCCCTTTTGCGTTCAATTTCTTCCCAGAAAGCCGATATTGTTTTATTCATTTTATTTTATTTTGCTCATATTGTCAGTTTCCAATGATTCTAAGAGCAAATATCAAATTATAATATTTATAACATTTCCGTAATATGTTTACTCTAATTGCCAATATGTACATCACCAACTTATTTTTATGCTAAATTTAAGTTCCGTTTAGAATTATAGCTTTTACAGTACATGGTTTATTTATAGTAGTGATTCTTTGGCTGTATAATATTTGTTTAGTAGAATAAAAAAGGGAACACATTTAAGTATGTGTAATGAAAAAAAGGTTTATATACTATCTATTGCATAGTTGGTGCTAGCTACTGTACAATGTTAATGGATATTAGTGATATGAAGCTTAGAGACTAGTAAAACATGGAAATAGTTTAGAAGTACATAACGAAAATTGTAGTAATGATTACGGAATTACGAAAAAAAAAAACAAAAAAAACGTGAATATATTTTGGTGTATATCTGTATGTATTAAGATTTTCTATAGACCGAATTGGAAATAAGAGCCATGGTTCTTAACTGTGCTAGCTTTGGCCGTATTGTGCATGTCATAGTGTATACTCTGTATTCTTGGGTTTAACCATGAACCATATAACTACCGTATTTTGATCTTAAAGCTTTGCATATATAACCATGTAACATGTGCAAATGTGCTGAGTAATTCTATCTATTTCAGTATCGGACATTTCGATATATATGGAACTGAAGGAATTTGGAACAATTGAATGTCAATGTGAAATTCATATATTCAGATGAAAAGATACTACAATTCACAACTCTATATTGCGTAATTATTGAAAAAAATATAGAAATATAATGCTCTTACAAAGTATTTCTATGCTCTTGGTAATGACGAATAGAATATACCTAAACTAGAATTAAATTTTCTGGAATACTTTTTTCTATATAAAAGCAGCCCTCAAAACCTGTTTACTTTCAATATTCTCCGTTACATCGTGCATGGAACCTGTAGTGAAAAAAAATGAAGTCGTTAAAAGAATTGGGTCAATGCTTTGAAACATGCGTTTGTGTACATCAATACAGCATTTAAGAAACTCTTTGGCGCTGCATTCTCTCTCTCCTGCAACCATGAATGAAAGTAAGAAAACTCAGCAAACTGAAAAGAAAAATGAAACAAAAAAGCAGGGCGCGTATATACCGCGCTATGCACCAAAGGCCCCAGGATATGAGGCCTTTCAACCCAAATACGCACATTTAGAACCCAACTACAAAGAATGCATCTATAATGCCAGGGGTTGGTGCAGATATGGGGATAATTGCAGTTATACACACATAAATAAATATGAAGGCGAAAGAGCAAATATAATAGAAAAGTTGGATTTTTTAATGGCAGAATTCCTGGAAATGAAGAAAAGAAAATCATATCAGAACAGGAAGGAAGCATGGGAGAATCCATATTATTATCAATATTAAATAATGGGGATGAAACACAAACCATAATAGTGATGAATGCACAGGGTTTAGTCGCGAGTAACTCTAAAAGGAAAATAGAGTTCTTAGAAGAACTAACCCGAATTGAAAAAATAGATATATTAAATATAAGTGAAACATGGTATTCCCAAGAGACTGGCAGTGATGACCAGATAAAGGGTTTCCAAACTTATAGATCAGACAGAACAAATAGGAATCAAGAGGGAACTGCAATATATGGAAGAGACATAAATCAAGGAAAAGTCTGTGAAAAATACAGCAACATAATGTGAATTGATTGCGGTAGAATTTGAATTTGAAAAACTAGTGAATATTGTAGTTTACAGACCCCCAAATACTAAGGAGTTTGACATAATAATAGAAAAAATTAGATGATATATGTAGAAACCATAAAGACTGGAATATACTCCTATCCGGAGATTTTAACTTTCCTCTCGTGGATTGGAAAGAACAGATAGAAGAAAGTGGTTGTATGTATACATATAAAAAAGAGAGTAATAGTAGCACAGAATATAAGAGGCAATTTGAAAAGCTTCAAGATATGCTATTAGAACATAATATGCAACAAATAAACCACATTCCAGCAAAAAAGGAAAATGTCCTAGATCTAGTATTTGTGAATGAGGTGAATTATGTTAAAGAAATAATAGTGTATAACACGGGAATTTCAGACCACAATGTCATAGAATTGATAGTCCATTCCAAAGCAAGTGATCGCAGAATTAATCAAAGCACAAAACGTCGGGAAGGATATGGAAAATACAATTTTTATAGTAAGAATATAAAATGGTCTGAAATAAATGAAGAACTGAATAAAGAATGGAAAAACGTATTTGTAAGTGATAATATACAGGTAAATACGGACATACTGTACAAAATACTGGAGAAAATTTTTGAAAAATATGTACCGAAAAAAAATGCATACCAAGAGACAGAAGGATCTTATTTCAGAAAATTAGAAAGTGGAAGAAAAATCTTGCAAAAGAAAAAGTGTGGAAAATGATGGAAATAAAATGTAAGATAGAAAATGCAGAAAAAAAGATTATACAGTCGGAAAAAAAATGAAAAAAGGGACTTAGAAGAAAGGACACTTCAAATTATAAAAAAACCGAAAGTACTTTACTCCTATGCAATAAAGATGAATAAAGGGAGATAGGAAATAGGCCCTCTAAGAATTGAAGGACGGCTAACGAATGAAAAAAAAGGAAATATGCAACATATTAGCGGAAAAATATAAGAGTGAGTTCACGCCATGAATTGCGAATGAGAATAATGAAGCAGAAATGAGAGAAGAAAATGTTGAATATCTAACGGATATAGATATTAATGAAGCAGATTTTGTCAAGGCTATAAACGAAATTAGAAATGGATCGGCAGCCGGACCAGATGGAGTTCCAGCGATTTTGTTGAAAAAAACTGCAAACACTATCGCGAAGCCGCTTGCAATACTGCTAAGACAAAGTTTAGATATGAGCGAGATATATGTTAAACATAAATTAGCTTATATAACCCCTATCTTCAAAAATGGATCAAGACTAGAGGCAAGCAATTAAAGACCTGTTAGTCTAACATCACATATTATGAAAGTGTATGAGAGGGTAATAAAAAAAGAAAATAATGAGTCATTTCGTTAAAAATAATTTGTTTAACATAGGTCAACACGGTTTTGTGCTCGGAAAAAGTACACAAACCCAACTGATAGCACACTATGAAAACATACAAAAATATGATAAATGAAAAAGACACAGATGTGATCTATCTAGATTTTGCAAAAGTCTTTGACAAGGTAGACCATAATATATTAGAGAAATGAGAAAGCATAATATTGTAGGAAAGATAGGAAAATGGGTAAAACAATTCCTGCAAAACAGAAAACAGATAGTGGTTGCAAATGACGAGAAATCAGATGAAGCTTGGGTAATATCTGGCGTGCCACAAGGTACGGTATTAGCTGCACTGCTGTTTGTTATTATGATCTCAGACATAGACTGTGATGTTGAAAACTCTGTAGTGAGAAGTTTCGCCGATAACACAAGAATAAGTAGAGAAATTACTTGTGATGAAGATAGGAACTCAATACAAAGGGATCTAAACAAAATATATGAATGGGCGGAGATAAATAGGATGGTATTTAACTCCGATAAATTCGAATCAATAAATTATAGAAACAGAGAAGGAATGGTATATGCATACAAGGGACCTAATAACGAGACAATCACAAACAAGGAAGCATTTAAAGACCTTGGTGTAATGTTAAATAGGAATATGTTATGTAACGACCAAATAGCAACACTGTTGGCTAAATGCAAAAATGGGAATTTTATTCAGACACTTTAAAACAAGAAAAGCTGAACACATGATTATGTTTTACAAAACTTATGTAGGCCTACGTAGTACATTCGAGTACTGCAATGTGATATGGTACCCACACTACCAAAAGGATATTGCACAAATAGAGAGTGTACAAAGGTCCTATACTGCTAGAATAGAAGAAGTTAAGGACCTTGACTACTGGAAAAGACTGCAATTTTTAAAACTATACAGTCTAGAAAGAAGAGAACGCTACATGATAATACAAGCATAGAAGCAAATAGAAGTAATTACTGAAAACATCATGGAGCTAAAAATATCAGAAAGAGTAAGCCGAGGTAGATTAATAGTGCCAAAAAATATACCAGGAAAACTAAGGAAGGCGCACAGGACATTAATCCACTACGCACCAGCATCGATAATGCAGCGACTATTTGATGTGCTGCCAGCTCATCTAAGAAACATATCAGGAGTGAGCGTAGATGTGTTTAAGAATAAGCTCGATAAATACCTAAGATGCATCCCAGACCATCCAAGACTGGAAGATGCAAAATACACCGGAAGATGCATTAGCAACTCTCTGGTGGATATACGAGGTGCCTCACACTGAGGGACCTGGGGGAACCCAAACATAAAATAGAGCAATAAGTAAGGTAAGGCTCTCTCTCTCTCTCTCTCTCTCTCTCTCTCTCTCTCTCTCTCTCTCTCTCTCTCTCTCTCTCTCTCTCTCTCAGATGTGTGTGTGTCAATATATTGTCTTGAGTTTCCATTCCTCTCCCTTCCTACTCACGATGAATTATCTGCATTCTTTCAGAAGCTTTTCGGTACCTTTTCTGAAGTATTAAGATTACTTCGCCATTTCCTTCCATATCCTTATAATTTTCCCCTCGCCTCTAGTCACATTTTTGTTGTTTATTTTCTCCCCTCTTATCAAGAAAAAGTTGTGAGCTTCTTCCCTCATCACCTTCAATATTAATTGATTTATTCTTCGCGAGGTTTTCTGAGGCGAGTGATATTCGATAGATATTGATAAATATTTACAGCCATGCCTGCTGTAAATATATATTTTTTAGGGAGAGGAGATACTTCATTCATAAAGGTAGATATCAATAAAGTATCTATATTTCAATGTTCAATATTAATGCTAAACTAGCAGGTTTCCTTGAATTGAGTGACAAATATATCTTTTAGTAAGACTTTGTATTTATGATACATGAATTCTTGAATTCAAGAAACATAAGGGACTTTTATCCATGACAGACATGTGATGTATTTTTGTTCGGGTTCGTGTAAAAGTTTTTGGAATGGAAACTAAATATTGATCAGGACAAGGATGAATTTTCACGTAGGTATCAACCTTGAACTTTTAAGATTACTTTTTTATCAATGTAACCTTAACAGATTCTTTTCTTATATCTAGAAAGAACAGGGTCTTGGCAGCCACCCTCTTCGTAGAAATCTTATGGACATGCGATTCGTACCGAAATGTCAAAATCAGTTTAATAGGTAGAAGGGTTTACTTAGTGATCACCAATGGTGTGTGAATTTAAGCAGACATTAAATGTAGGGAATACAGAGGAATCCTTCATTATGGAAATGCATGGCTATATGAAATATGCATCGCAGACCGCAGAGTTCAGTTATAATGTGTGATAGACCAAGTATTCTTCATCGTGAGTTCAGTACTTAACCTTAAAGCTGAATTTGTAGCCTTTGAATTTTAATGTTTCTAACATACAAAGACAAAACGTAGATGGAAATATCTTAGTTAAACCACCCCTGGGTTATTTAGAATTTAACAAAGTTAATTTCATTTACGTAATGATTAGTAACTCTACCCTTAGCTTAACCAAAGCTTGTTTTTTATTTACCTTTCAGAATGTGCAAATTGTTCACCAGTAAAAATCTCACTCGCATGCTTTGTATAATATGCATATATTGACATAATATATAATAATTTTCCGGAATTTTTTGTACTTATACACATGTTTCATTAATTTGGTTAATTTTCTTCATCAAAGCATGAAACTGCTTATAAGTTTGGAAAATCTTTCAAATATAAGGACATTAGTATTTACTAATTATTCAGAAAAGTATACTTGAATTATTTATGAATCTAGGTTTTCTTCAATTACAAACTTTACAGCTCAACTGCCAGATTTAGGTGAGTCGTGAGTTTTATTTGGTAGAACTGACTCTTCCAATAAAACTGCAAAATTGAAATTTTATAAATAAAAATCATGTGTATAAAAACGTTTTAGATATGTTGATTTGTGAACTGAGCAGATAGTACCCAAGGCGCTACATAACCAGACTCTGATGGGCGTGGGATAAGTAAACGTAAACTCTGCGATAAACAAATGTAATTCTGCGGAATTAATGAAAACGTTCAAGAGATTTTATCACATTTTGATATAACCTAAATCTTTAGGACGTCCCACCTTCAGATCAGAACGCCCATTTAATATCAAATCGTTCAATAAGGATTTAGACTCTATCCTCTTCATATATCATCTATTCTAAATTAACCAGAGAACCTCTCTCGTGTGCGGACGATTTTTCGAAAAACAGTTACTCGAAAGACAATTGTTCGAAAAACTTTATTTCGAAACCCAATTATTCGAAAACATTTGATCGAATGTCTATTTGTTCGAATTCACAATTGATCGAATTAAAAGATATTCGAATAAGTAGTTTTTCGAAATTCAGGTTGTTCGAATCCGTAGCATACTTTACTTAACCATAAAGGCGAATGGGATTATTATTATTATTATTATTATTATTATTATTATTATTATTATTATTAAATGCTAAGCTACAACCATAGTTGGAAAAGCGTGATGCTATAAGCCTAAGGGCTCCAAAAGGGAAAATAGCCCAGTGAGGAAAGGAAATAAGGATAAACTACTAAGGAAGTTTAAGAACAATAACATTAGAATAAATCTTTCATATATAAACTGTAAAAACTTCAAAATGACAGGAGCATAATTCGGGTGAAGATAACTCATGTTCTACCAAATTTTTAAAAGTTTCAATAACTCTATCTTCTAGGATAAATGCCAGTTCTAACATTTGCATTGAAAACTCTACGTCAGTATCATACTGTACTTTTCAACTAACATTGCATACTTTCATATACAAACATTGTCCTAAATGGAAAAAAAAAAAAAAATATAAAGCTTGACTGAGGAAAATTCTTTCTTGGAAGCATTTACCGTAGCCTGTTCAAATCAGTTTTGATTGAATCAATATTTGAAAGTCATGCCAATTCTTTGACGCATCGCAAAAATCTAACCTAAGTTTCTTCTTTTTTATTGGGCAGCAACCCAAAAAAACCAATGGTATAAAAACCCCACTCTTTAAGCCATGTATAGTATAACATTGTTCAAACAGTGTTCGGACAGTTTTGAAAGTACATGTGTATTGATTACTTTTTGTAAAACTGCTAGTTTTTCCTATTTTGTAAGTTAACGTTACAAGATAGATATTATATGATAAGTATTCATACATATTGTTTCATTGATTGCAACCCTTTAAAAAACATTATATTAACAGAGTCAGACTTATAACATAATGAGACTTGTATGATATACAAAATTTAAGTTACAAACTCATAAAATGTTGCCTCCAAACCCTGCCGATCTAAAAAGAAAAATCCACTCGGAGAAAATTTTTTAGATCAGTTGATATTTTGCCTTTCACTCATTTTTTTTTTTACTAGATAAAATTATGTTAACGTCTCAAATACGATTATTTTTCGATTTCATATACGAGAAAACTGAGTAGAATTTATATGAATAACGTAATTGTCTACAAAAATTTTAAATCAACCTGTCAATCAATCCAAAGATTCTGCATTAATGAGAGCAAATCTCTATCATATCAGGCCAAGATTTTTGTATTCCTTCCTTGTTTGAAGTTCGATCAAGTACCCAACCGTGTTTAAATAAATAGTAATTTTATAGATTTTTTATAGGAAAATTTATTCACCAATTGAAAATATTTATGCAGTTAATCAGAAAGTTTCATCTTTTCTTATAGAGGTAAGCAAAAATAATTATATATATATATATATATATATATATATATATATATATATATATATGCATATATACATATATATATATATATATATATATATATATATATATATAGATAGACAATGAGAATATGTCATTAAACGAAACAATTCATGAAAATATGTTTGGCGGGAAATATAAATAAATCATAAAATTTGGTCAAAATAGAACAGCAGAATTGTTTATAAAAATCAAGGAAAGCTACAAAGTAGGTCATTGTAAAATTTACAAATATACAGTAAATTCCTATCAGTCTTGTTTGAAACAATTATCATCGAAATGTATTATGACCTCCAAAACACATTTTTATCGAATATGTACATTACGT
>NC_090764.1:31078645-31086145 GCF_036898095.1 Palaemon carinicauda
TAGAGCAAAGTATAAGAGTATGCAAAGAAAAAGTTGTAATGAACATGAACATGTTAACTTGAAAATATAAAGATAAGGGAACATAATTATGCCAAATTGCATAAGTATTATTTCATCTCTAACTGATCAATAATAACAATAGAATTTACAATATTCGTTAATGAAAATAAAAGAAAATGAAGAAAGAAAAGAAAAGGTGTCTCAAATAGATCTTTTCTCCTAAAAGTTATAATGATGATCCAACAACAAGAGTTTGGTTCAAGTTGTTTGCGAAAGTTAGAGTAAAGTGCCTAGTGAATTAGTACTTGTAGAATGGAAAGTGTATGGTCGAATTTCCCAGAATGAGAATGAGGAATTTCTCAACAAAGCAAAGATTAACAAATGAGGAATATATCCAAGGATTTTATTCCCGTAAAAACATTGGCGGATTTGGTATTCAGAGTCATCGTGGCTTCATTTGAAAATGTTCTGGAATACTGGTTGGTCCCAGTACATTGTTTGTATTGTAATGAAGAAATATCTTATTATTATTATTATTATTATTATTATTATTATTATTATTATTATTATTATTATTATTATTATTATTACTTGCTAAGCTACAACCCTAGTTTGTAAAGCAGGATGCTATAAGCCCAGGGGCCCCACCAGGGAAAATAGCCAAGTGAGGAAAGGAAACGAAAAAATAAAATATTTTAAGAAGAGCAACAACATTAAAACAAATATCTCCTATATAAACTATAAAAACTTTAATAAAACAAGAGGAAGAGAATTAAGATAGAATATTGTGCACAAGTGTACCCTCCAGCAAGAGAGCTCTAACCCAAGACAGTGGAAGACCATGGTACAGAGGCTATGGCACTACCCAAGACTAGAGAACAATGGTTTGATTTTGGAGTGTCCTTCTCCTAGAAGAGCTACTTACCATAGCTAAAGCGTCTCTTCTACCCTTACCAAGAGGAAAGTAGCCACTAAACAATTGCAGTACAGTAATCCCTTATGTGAAGAAGAATTGTTTGGTAATCTGTGTTGTCAGGTGTATGAGGACAGATGAGGATATGTAAAGAATAGGCCAGACTATTCAGTGTGTGTAGGCAAGGGGAAAATGAACCGTAACCAGAGAGAAGGATCCAATGTATTACTGTCTGGTCATTCAAAAGACCCCATACCTCTCTAGCGATAGTATCTCAACGGGTGGCTGGTGCCCTGGCCAACCTACTACCTGGCATCCCTATGTATGTGACACTTACAAGAAGAGACCATCAAGGTACCGTGGAAATTTGTGAATGTGAAGCTAGTTTTTGATTAATGACCTGTGCAAATGCAAAAATATATTCTGCTTTGGATTGGGTATCTTGATATGGTGAGTACATGTGAAGAGTGTAAAATTATTAAACGTGCAAAATTTGAACGTATCGAATGCATAGGATCAATAAACATTACAAACTAAGAACATGAATGGCTAAAGATAGTTGAAGGATGAATTTTTATTTGGAATCGTGTCTTTGTAAAGTTAAATATTTGATATAGGAACTGTGTGCTTTTTCGTGATATGAATAGAAACTGAAGTAGTGTAAACCGCTTAAAAAGAAGTTTTCGCATTCAGTTTCGTTCTTGAAAATTACTTTATTTTCATTATTTTTGGAAAAGGCTTGTGATAATACCTTTAACAACTATTTTGAAATGATTTAAGGGTGCCATTGCCTTGCATTGATTTGTATTACTCTTCTTGTGAACATTTATTTTTTTATGTATACTTTTAAGAGATTATCGGAATCATTAATCATACAATGATTCATGTTTCGTGGAATCTAATTTTTGTGTGACAGATTTACATTGTAGACATCTGTCATCAAGAGATTCTTCATACCTATTACAAAAACTGAATGTGTGTTGAAATTGAACTTACGAAATATCTTCCAACTAATTGGATGATTTATGTGATAATTTCCAAGGACATTTTTATTTTCCGTGTAATTATACGAAAGAATATTTCAAATACTATTTTTGATTAGTGCAAAAGGATCAAAGCCAACTTTTATATGAAAAAAATATCAGAGGCACTGTTTGAGAAGAAAGTCAAGGTTGGTGCTGTAAAGGAAACATTTAGTATTATTGCCTGATGATGAAGAAAATTTACATTAGCTTAAAGTTGTTGCTCTAAAATGGTCTTAGAGAAAGAAACCTAAATAGATCACTGAACAGTAAAAAGGTTTTAATATTATTAAAAAAAAATTCCGATACTTAACCATTTTTCAGACATTTTATGGTTTGCTACTCTGGAAATAATTTAAAACCGAAGGGCCTAATGAATACCTCTTGAAATATCTGCCTCAATTGAGAATTAATCACGGAATAATGATATGGTACATGTGACAGATACCAATAATGCAATACCCATTAGCCAGAAATGTGTACATAATTCAAATGTTCAAGAGAACTTGCATCCAGAGAGTATAAGAAAGACCCAACTTTAGGTTAAAGGATAGTAATTCCATATATGGTTTACTAGTGACTAAACATAACAGGACAGAGATTGTGACAGAGTACAAATAAGAAGGGTCATTAAAACCTACTGATCATGAAGAAAAAACGCTACATACAAGTTTTACTTTATAACCTTTCATTCTGAGACAAAATAAATGTAGAAATACCCGAAAATTTTGCTAGATACTGGATCGGTATAAAGGTAAAGTTAAAGGTGTCTGGTTTCAGTTTCAGTTTCTTCAGTATAGATGCTCACCAGAACGTGAGCCGGGCAAGCCCAATACCCCACTGTGGAGCCCAACCACAGCACTGGCCTCCCCAGTAAACAGCTTAAACTCACGGTCCCGGGCTGTGATCGGTCTGCTGGCAAGCGAATGCCAGGCCAACACGTTACCACTGTACTAGCGAGGAGGCTATTACAGAATAGAACCATAAATACATATAGTAACAGGAATAAATGAAGCCAGAGAGAAAACGTTAAAAAACTATGATACTCGGTTCCCAAACAATCAGTAAGATATTCTAAACGGATATGTGAAAATAGGTGTGAAAAGCAAAACAAGTACTTTATGAAAACTAAGACCTGTAGCTGAAAAACACATAGAACCCAGCAGATAAACAAAGTAAACCTGAACGATGATGATAACGTTTACACATAACGCTAACTCCTAGGTACGCCGCTATCTTGTAAATACCTATTTGAAATCAAAACCAATCACCTCCTCTTTCCTAACACATTCCTGGTATAACCTCTTTCAACCATCTTCACATTCTTTCATTTCCATATACCCTACCAACTTCTAACGCTTTGTTCAATCTCTTTTTTTTTTTTTCTGAGCTAACATTTTAATATTGCTTCATTTCTCACCATGTGTTAGGTTTTCTATCCTTCGTAACCTATGTATTCTGCGTAAGAAATGAATCATCCCACTAACTTTAGCTGTTTTAAGAATACTAAGAAATAATTTATACGAATAATTGTTGTTAGCTCGCTTATCATTTCCATGTGAAATGGAGGAAGCGCTATTCCTGTAAACTTTTTTCTTGGAAAATTTCTATATGCCAGCGTTAACCCTTACTCTGGTCAGCAATATCACACTTGTAATGCTAAAAAGTTTATTTATGATATATTTCAATCTTCTTACATCTCCAAAAATCCATTTTAAAAGCGTTTAAATCTTTCTCTCTCTCTCTCTCTCTCTCTCTCTCTCTCTCTCTCTCTCTCTCTCTCTCTCTCTCTCTCTCTCTCTCTCATATATATATATATATATATATATATATATATATATATATATATATATATATATATATATATATATATATATATATATACTGTATATATAGTGTGTGTTTTATTCAACTGACAAGAACTACAAGCCAACGGAATGAAATTGAATTTTAAGTCTCGCTTTCATTTAAATGTGCTTAGATGCCATGACGGATAATGGGTTACGGTATACCAACCAGATCTCCGCATTCTAATAGAAGTAAAAAACTATTAAACATGTTCGTCCACCTGATTTTCTTAAACACTGATGTACTATTTCATGACTATACACAACTGTTTATGCATAAATGTTACTTTCACGGAACGGAACGGTACCCTATGGCTATTATGTCATTGCCTAGAATCTTATTATTTAAAATCTATTAGGTGGAACTGATATGTTTTATTACTTTAATTGTTACATTTTCTTTATTTAGAATATTTATATTTATTTATTTATTTTATTCATTTACTTATTTTGAGAGAGAGAGAGAGAGAGAGAGAGAGAGAGAGAGAGAGAGAGAGAGAGAGAGAGAGAGAGAGAGAGAGATCTTCTTCATACGTTTATCAGTGCGTTTGTGTGTATTGAAACCCAACGAATATCGTGGAACTTATATTGCCTTCGCATTTATCTTATATTTTTTTGCGTAAAGTTAAACAAATGTACTATTTTAACCGTTTAAAGTACTGGGATTCCATAGCTTGCCATTACTTAAGTACCTTAAAACTGTAGTCCCTATTCTCGTAAATCCTGTTAAACCCAAGAGTATTTTTTTAACTAAACATATACTTTTATTACTTACAATTAAACTATTAGATTAACGTAACATGTATTAGTCAACTGTACTTTTCATATGGCTGAGAATTTAAAGTAGTGTATAATTATTTTAATGTTATAATTGCTCATTGTTAGGCCTCAGATAAAAACCCTGATTTGATACCCCCCGTACTAATAATGTCGATATGAATAGTAATCAATGTTTTAAAGATATTTTCCGCCACCACTTTCATGTGCATTTTATGTATTTTTCTTAATTGGTAATGTTGTACATATATATTTAACTCCTATTTCTTAACAATATATGATAAAAATGTAATGTTGTCATTGTCTTTCACGAATAACCTTGTGATATTGCTAATATTATTCATTGTTTTGCAACTTCTTTTTTTTATTGCTTTCTTGTAATGACGTGTTCATTTTCAATGCTATTGATTAAAAGGTTTTGCAATGATATTGGGATTTTTGATGAATTTAATCAGTAATTGATATGTGATATTTGTAATTTTTGCCTAATGGGAAAGTAAGAAAGTAAGAAATATTAAGATAGTTATCGTTGATGTTGTCACCTTGTCAAACATACTTTTTTCACACCTTACCTTTGACATGAGTGTGATATAATATGGGAAAAAAATTCATTTTTATCATATTTGATATAGAAGCGCAAATAAGAATTCCTTTTAAACATGAAAACGTCATGCATGGACTGGAATATAACTGCGATCAAAGCCAATGGGGATGGCTGAACTTAATTAATTACGAAGTGCATAATTATTCTTGTATGTAAAATGTCTTTGATTGTATGAAGGAAAAAGTTTTAGTATGAAATTAATTCGAAATGAGCATGATATAATTTCTCGTGTAATCACCCTTGAGATGGGAAATTTCCATTAGCACGGTTATTTTTTTTCACGGTATGTAGTCATTTAGGAAATAATTAAACGAGCATTATTACCCCTATCAAAAATGTTTATTCCCTGTATAATTATTAATTTTTTATTTTTTTATTTTCTCGAACAGAGAACTTGTGAGAGGAAAGGAAACTGCAAACGGTGCTAGCTTACACTTCCACTTAGCATTCATTAAGGGATTAAGGGTAAGTAAATTGTATCTTCGTCTGAAATTTCATAATGAAGTTGAATAGTTCAATTCACGAGAACTCGTGATTTGCGGAGAAACAATAAATACCTCATGATATCGAATTAGCTGAAGAGAAGTCGCTGTAAATTTTTTGGGGCTATTTACTGAAATTTAAAGACGAACTTCAGAATTATATATACTGTATATATATATATATATATATATATATATATATATATATATATGTATATATATATATATATATATATATATATATATATATATATATATATATATATATATATATATATATATACACATACATACATACATACATACATACATACATACACACAAACACACTCGACGGGTATATCCATGATGTAGACAATGCGTGTTTTTATTTATTACTAGAGTACATGAAACATTCTTATACGTAATTCATATACGAAACGAGACTGATTCAGTTGTATGCCAATGAATCACTTCTACGAAAACCAAGAAATAATTTTGATACGCTTTAGAAACTGCATTTCAATACTTATGCATAAAATCTTAAATGTTTGATTTGTATAAATATCAATTATATTTTTTCTCTTCTGTCTTTATTTCATGTTCTAAGATTTATTCTTTTATGAAAATACATATTAATACTGAAGGAATTTGAATATTTATCATATTTATTCCTTCACGGATATTGAATTCAAAGAAAATCCAAAGCAGTGAACTTAAACTCCTATAGAGGTATATTGACCAAATATTCTGTCCATTTATTGTATGTCGATGGTATGAGTATTGTTAAGGCCTTCCTATTTTTCCGGGGGGCGTTGTTATCCATCCCACAGAAGACGCTTTTCATATTTCTGTCTTGGGTCCTCATGTGTTGCTAGTTCGAATCTTTACAGAATAATTGTTCAAAGTCAAACTATGAGAGATGCAAATCTCTTGACTCAGTTACTTTATAAATAAACTTGGCATATCTTAATCCAATGTTCCCAAACAGTCAAATTGTTTGTTTTTACGTTGTCATTAGCGCACAAACACATGCGTAGATAGTGTATTTGCAGGAACAAATCTGGCCAATCTCGGTTCTTTTTTCGTTGCGTAAGTCGATTCTCTACATTTGATAATTACAACAGTTCGTCAGAGTTAAATCATTAATATTATAGGTCCAAAGTTCGTATGAATCATTAATGAGACTTATGATTAATGAATATTTTTTTCTAATTTTGATGCCTAAAATCTTGACATTTCATTGATATTTGAATACAAATTTGCACGTTTCTTTTTTTTTATCTTTTTATTTTTTAAGGTTGCGTTTTGTCATTGGTTAAATGTTGAAACTTATTGACAAGAGTCAAATCGTGAATAGTTCTTATAATAGATTTCGATGTTGTATTCTTTGCTTAGTCGTAGCAGTCAATTGTACCAATCCGTTGCAATCACTTAAATCTATTGTATGTTTGTTAGGAGAAAAATTAAAACTGCATGGTAAGTGTTAGTAATTTTCGGAAATCTTCTATTCTATAAAAGCCGTATTCTATCAAATCTGTTTAAAAATATTTTATCAATTAGAGCTGTTTCCAGTAAACAGTCAATTAGAGGGGTAATTAGTTATTGTGCTCTGAATTTTCTAAGAATATATTCAAAGAATGATAACATTCGTAAATATAATGTTTTGATAACAGTTTGTTTAACCGAAATCTGCTCGTTGATGAAAGTCAGAAATTGTTGGAACATGAATATTATTATTTTGTGTTCGAGATGGCCAGAATGTTTTATAAGGACCAGAAGCTACTGGAGGTTGTAAAATGAAGTGCATTGCTTAAGTTTTAATTTTCGATTTTCGGAATTGATAAGGAATTTCTGCGTAGGAGGTTTCATCAGC
>NC_090764.1:31088645-31093645 GCF_036898095.1 Palaemon carinicauda
TTCAAAGTGATTGAATTTTAAAGGAATTCATGTTAAAGAATAAAAGAAAAAATGTGTTAGAATAATAAGTCAGAAAATGCATGAACTAATATGAAAAGGAATTCAAATTGTAAGACAAAAGTGTTTTTTTTAACGACTTTACGTTCTTCTTAATATCATCAGTAACTTCATGATATTAATAAGGAAACTAGAGAATAGAAAAATAGTATGGGAGGAAGCATTGATCTATGACCGGATGTTGGAAAGATGATAAGTTATGATAAAGTTAGAAACAAGAATTCAATTCGAAATGTTGACATTAGATAAGATAAACAGATGTGGATTTGTGCATTAAGGGCAATGTAAAGAGATGGGTTAACAGGTGTTACGATACTATCTGGTGAAGGAGACATTCACCTTTTAACACTATAGAAAAGATTTAGTAGTAATTCATGTAAATATAATTAATAAAGGAAGCGATTAAATGAGAAAATTGAGTATAGTATAAAACCGAATAAAAGAAAGAAAATAACCATAACGAACGTTTTTACAGATGAGTGAAAGGTAGAATGTTGGTTTGCTAACAGCAATAGATATTGACTACTTCAATAAAAGGATTAGATTGGTGTATAAAGAAACGTAAAGCTATAAGCAAAAATATCGATTAACAGATCGTGCAGTAGACTTTTTCCAAATGTTTGGTTCACCAAACGCTTAGAAAAAATATGTGCCCAAAAGGTGGTTAGTCATCAATGGAGAAGCAAGGCAAGTCACCAAAAGATCATACCATTTAAATCCGTTATTGGTAAATAATAGGATTCAATGCATTTGATACAGTGAAAGTAAAGACAAGTTAGAATAAAAAGGCAAGAGCCAAAGTAAAATGACATGGGTTGATGGTATAGGTTAGAGAAGTTGCGCTGCTTTGGGATTTTTTTTTTTTACTCCTTGTAAGCTTTCGATAGATCAAAAGGAAAATAGGATTGAAATGCAATCATAAGAAAAATAGTTGTAGGAGCCAACTAATCTGCAAATCCCCCAAGACCTTGTGAGCAGAAAGTATAAGGACGAGCATAGGATTATAATAGAAATTTATTTTTAAAAAATGAATGAGAGACGAACGGATTATTCTATGAGGAAAGCAAGCTGTGTATTCGTCAGAATGAAGAGAAGCCGAATGTTGTGTGGAACATAAGTTAACACATACGATATTCTTTGTCAGTAAGCCACGCGATTATAATAATGCCTTTCAATGCGAGTACAATGCTTTTGACGTAAGAATGTGTAGCCATTCCCAGTAGTATAATAAGCTTAAGTATCATGGATAATAGACGTAAAGAATTACTCATGTAACTGGTCCCTCAATAGGTTAATTGGAGCATAGAAGCGGTCAAATCAAGTTTAATTCTTTGAGTGCCAAATGTCGTAATTGACGTTTAGTAATTATGGCTCTTTTTCTCTTTTGTAAAATTATATGAAAATTTTACAAAAGATGTAACACTATATATCAACGGAATGGAAATTCAATCAACTATACGATATCTTCATAGTTTTTTGGTGTTAGGATGAGTTAAGTAGAATATCCAAAAATGGGTCCGAGGCTTCTGGGCGAAATCATTTTGTGAGTGGTTGGTGCCCTAAGAGCAGCCCATGAAGATTAATGTGTATATCATTAGGGTAGTTTAAATCCCGTCCTTGACATTAGTTGGTTTGGGTTTTTTGGCTGCTAGAGCACTAACCCTCGTGTGAAATTGAGTATAAAGTACTACCTGTCAGCCCAATAGAATCTTTAGTCGGTAGAAAAACCATGATGATTAGATGAAATCGTTTATAAAATTTTGTCAATTAAATATATGCTATGAAAGACGAAAAGTAATAGATTTATTTAACCAAACTGTTGCCTACTATTTCGGGATTGACGATGGTTTTACCCTTAGCTTCTTTATCAGACAAATTGGACAAAGAAAAGAATATTTCTAACGAAAAAGAATTAAGCACTGGCTTCTTGGAAATTTATGGGCCCTATTAAAAGGATGAGCAGAAACATTCCTTATATAAAGATTTCCTTTATTTCTAATACGCAGAATACGTGCCAATAAAAAAGGAAAAAAAAAAAAACCTGTTTGAAAGGTATTGTTACTATACGAATAGATAGATAGTATTAGTACTGTGATCTTTTATATGAAAATATCGTTATTGAGAGCCTTTGTTAAAGCATGACGCACAAATTGGGATAAAATTACCATAGTATTCTTTTGCATGTACTTGGCCCGTAAAATTATATGTTTACAAGAAGAAAGACATTATGGAGAAAACTGCACTGAATAGACATTATCTCTCTCTCTCTCTCTCTCTCTCTCTCTCTCTCTCTCTCTCTCTCTCTCTCTCTCTCTCAGTTGGAGGTACATATCCCAGTATTGATGGAGGCACAGGTTTCGAAATGACGCAAGTCATTCCCATCATTTCTTATCTATTTTTCGGAAATCGGTTATCTGAGTCAGAATGTCATCAATAAACATGGGCCGAACGCAACATTTGGTTTCAATATTAAATTTCCATGATTTTTTTCGGTGCTTGTTGACCTATTCCCTTTATTTAATAGTGAATTTTTCATTTTTTTTTCTATTTTGTAAGCTTACAGACACACACACAGACATAAATTAGGCAGTTCTGTAAAAAAAATACAACCTGTAAAAAGCCAAGACACCAGTCCCTGACTTATTTATCTTGTGATGGCGAAAATCATTGATGAACCATATTTGGATTTTTTTTTTTTCCTCAGCATCTCTTTCTCACCTATGTGATAGGTTAACCTATCATCACCTTTAATCATTAGTTTCTAGTTTAAGCATGGTCTTGAGCCTATTACTTAGGAAAGTCTTCCATTCTGATACATTTTGTAAAAAAAAATTGTATAGTCAAAATCTTCACAGCAACATCTGCCATATATTTTCGTTAATTCCTTAAATTTCCATCATTTATATAACATTGATTATTTTTCTTAAAGTATTTTTGGTTTGCTCCAAAATATGACAAAGTTACTAATACTTTTTTTTTCTTTTTGCCGAACTTGCTCTCTATGCTGTACCTCTTCTCTCATCCTTCCATCCCGAACGCACATACTAATTAGCCATTGTCATTCTATTAACATTCTTAATTACATTAATTGCCCCTTCTTGACTAAAAAATACTCCAGGCCTTTTTCCTAGTTGACATTCTCATTTAACCTGTTCAGTTAACAATTACCCTCATTTTCTATAGGTTTTTGCAGCTTCTTTTACTCTTAGGAATTTGCAATGTGTTGTCTGGTAATATGGTTTATTCCATTAAATGGTTTTCCCTGAAATATGCTGAATCTGCAAAAATATTATAAAACGTTACGGTCATAATATCCACTTCATGCCAAAATAACCACTTTCATATTTAGAAATTGCAAAAGAATCTTTGCTTCTACCATAAAGATTTTTAGTCTGTCTAAGAAAATTATTATATACAACGCATTTTCGTCTCTATCATCATCGCTTTTCTTTTGGTTTTGTCAAAAGTTTTATCCTGTTGTATATCCATAAGAAACTTTTTTCCCCTGACTCGAGCTTCCCTCAAATATTTCAGCCAACATTCACTTACATCTATTATTGAGATCCATCTGGTCCTTTACCTTTTGTGCGAGGCGCCAGTTAGGTAATAACTGAGAGGCGAGGTGAATGCAACTAAACTTTATTTCAACAGACATTGAGGTTAGATATCAGGACTTGCGAGCAAGAACGTCACAAAAATGCAAACAAAATTAGGCATGAACTATCAAGTTTATACAGGTTGGTTTATAAACAGTACAGGGAAGAGCTAGTGGTAAGGTAACAGTCAACATCGTTACAGTGTATGAGTGTGTATGAAAAATGCGATACACTTTACATCTGCATTTTCCTCTTATGTAACAGCTTTTCTCGGCCAAATATTTACCCAAATTAACCCTTAGATGCTCATAAAGTACAGAATTTGTCTTTCGTATTTCAGACTTTGGCCCTATTGTGGTGGTCTATTGCAAACGTCTCTGCCTGGCTATTTGCCGGACTGGAGTTCGAGTTCCGCTCAAGTTCGATAGTTTTTTTTTGTAGTTTCTGTATCCTCATCATCCTTGTGAGCTAAGGTTGTGGTGCTTGGGAGAGCTTATAGGTCTACCGGCTGAGTCATCAGCAGCCATTGCCTGGCCCTGCCTGGTCCTAGCTTGGGCGAAGAGGGGTGGTGGGTGCTGATCATATGTATTTATGGTCAGTCTACAGGGCATTGTCCAGCTAACCAGGGCAATATCAGTGCTTCCCTTGACCCTGGCATTCATGAGTGGCCTTTAAAACTTTAAACCGGTACTGTGCTACATCATGTTACTTTTAATTAATGTATTCCCTAAAAATCAGGTACTCAAGGATTCTTAATCTTACATTAATCTCGACTTCTCTTACATTATTTAGTGCAGACTTCTCCATTTGTATCTTTTGTTTTGAAATTTTGTTCCTAATTGCTCTTGTTTTTTCTACATTTACACCATTAAAGAACGACTTATTTCCTAAATATCTTTCTCTCTCCCCCCCCACCCCCCCACCCCCTTTTTGTGACGACCTCCTTCAAGCTACCTTATTTACCCTCTCGTATTACTTTCTGTATCCCGAATAGCGTTTCTCCTCACTCGACTTTTATATTACTCCTATTGTAATCGTAGATGTAACGGAATCTTTAGGGTACCATACGCATGTTTATATTTTACGCTCGAAATAGAAATTATACAAGTATATATCAATGATGCCTTTTTCTGGCTATATATATATATATATATATATATATATATATATATATATATATATATGATATTATTCTTATTGTACTCTTACGTTACTTTGTTAGTGATGCCGGTGCTAATAGATAGACATCTATATTAGTATGCCAACTGCCGTTGTATATATGAATATTATACATACCAAGAGTACAGTTTGAATATTTTCCAATTACCATAATAGGTAGATGAAAGA
>NC_090764.1:31098645-31123645 GCF_036898095.1 Palaemon carinicauda
CCGAGAAGATCACTGCATGTCTCCTCTTTTTCGCGAAGCTAAGCTGAATGTATTAGCTTTTTCATAATTTCTAAGTAGATGTGTTTTGCTTCACAAGTTGACCTTGATGTTTATGAAGCTTTGGACCCATTTCTCCACTGTTTTTGGGAAGAAGGCTGATTTACGCATATCAACTATAGATAGTTTATTTCCCCCTTTCTTAGATAATTGTTAATATACTCTTTTAGATAATAGTGGTTATTTTAGTTCTAGTCCTGCTTGATACTTACAATTTCTCTTATTCCCCTTTATGGTAATGTTTTCGAATTTCCATCGCAAATTGCCTGAATGCATATGCATAAGTAATCTCTAGAGTCGTAGAGATATCCCTAGATTCTGATATCATCATGAAGTGCGTATGATTTGTATCGTGTGCAGAGCCATTTTTGACAGTTTTAATCACAATACACTGTACAGAAACTTGAAGAGAAGACACTTAGTGAATCATTTCTTGAACTTTTACTGAATATGATGCAAAGAGTAGTTGTTGATAGGGACCATAATGACTACAGGAGTATAATCTCTGGTTTTCCTTGGGTCTTGAATTGTTTGACTCGTATTTCTCGCATAATATATAAATTTTTCTTTATTTTTTCATTGCTGCATTGAGCTGCTTCCTTATTACGATCATTACACTTTGAGCATTTTAACTTGTATTACCTCCGCCAAGGAGGTATTGCGGGTGAATCTGTTTATTTATTTATCTGTGTGTGGGCATTTGTCTGTGGACAGGATTACGTCAAAACTACTTGACGGATTTTGGGGAAATTTTCCCCGAAGATCGACCTTAGGACATGGACGACCACAATGAATTTTAGAGCTGATCTGGATCCGAATCCTGATTCTAGATCCGGATCTACATTTTCGTGTACTTGTGGACAGGATTACGTCAAAACCATTCGACGGATTGTCACCAAAAAATCTTCACAGATAGATATCAGTACATGAACGACCCCATTAAATTGTGGATATGATCCGGATACGGATTTTTTATTCTAGATCCGGATTTGCATTTTTGGCCATTTTAAAGATAATGTCAAAACTACTCGACGGAGTCTGACGAAATTTTAACTACACATAGATCTTGAATCATGCAAAACCTCGTTAAATTTTGGAGATGATCCGGATTCTAGTTTATTTATTTACCTATTTATTTATGTGTCTGTGTTTCTGTGGACAGAATTACGTCAACACTGCTCGACAGATTTTGACTAAATTATCCCCAAAGATGGATCTTATGTCATGGACGATCCCAATGAATTTGTAGATGATCTGGATCTGGATTCTAGATCCGGATTTGCATCTATTGCCATTTTAAAGATAACGTCAAACTTACTCGATGGATTTTAACAAAATTTTCACCACATTTAGATCTTAGGTCATGATCTTGTCTATGGTTGCTTTGAGGCTTTTATGGTTTATATACATCCGTTTATATATGTATGTGTGTATGTATGTATATATGTATATATATATATATATATATATATATATACACTCACACACACACACACACACATATATATATATATATATATATATATATACATATGTGTGTGTGTATGTGTGTGTGTGTGTCTATTCTTCACAAGCACATTATATACATATATATATATATATATATATATATATGTGTGTGTGTGTGTGTGTGTGTGTGTGTGTGGTATGTATGGGTGCATTCATGAGTAAAATATATCTATACTTGACTTGTAACAAGGAAAAACTTTTTATAAACCAAAGATTTCATTAACGGAGTTGTCTTTTACCTTTAAGTTGAGCAAGCGGAACAAATCCGTGTGTCTAAAGATGTCTGGTGCGGAACAAACTATCCTGGAATTAATTAAACTCCAAAGGGATCAGGAGAGGATTGGACATTTTTGTTTTTTTGGTTAAGAGGGGAGAATACGAGGAACAGAAGTATGACTAAAGGAAGGGGAAAAGATAAAAGACCAAGGAATGAAAATCATGTTATATTTTAATCTGTTGACATTCATAAGGTAAAATACAGCATATTGAAAAGGCTACGAAGCCATGCGCATAACATCTCTTTTTAGAGCAAGGGAGAAGATCCTAGTATCAGTTAAAGAATGTAAGAGTCAGCACTCTTAACGAGAGAGAGAGAGAGAGAGAGAGAGAGAGAGAGAGAGAGAGAGAGAGAGAGAGAGAGAGAATACTTAAAGCAGTATTCTGTTTAATCAATATATACAATATTACAGAATATTTATAAAAACAATTCTGATTGCATTGAGCCAACATTTTCTCCTAAATGGAAGTTTAATATATATATATATATATATATATATATATATATATATATATATATATATATACATACATATGTGTGTATATATATATACATATATATATATATATATATATATATATATATATATATATATATATATATATATTTATATATATTGAATTGAATTTAAGATTAATTTGACATATCTTTCTTTAGTAGATTATTTTGTTAAGAATTACTCTCATGATTCCATTGGAATTTAAATTTATACTGGAAAAAGTTCAGAAATCATGTTATGAATAACTTACTTGATTAGGAAATATATAATAATGCAACCTCTTGATCATCAGTTTATTATGTGTACTACAATATCTCTATATTTATAGGCTATATATATATATATATATATATATATATATATATATATATATATATATATATATATATATATATATATATACTGTATATATAATCCATTTTGGAACTCATATGTGTTTATCATGTACTTGAGAAAAAACACCAGTGACATGAACTTTAAATATAAAGCATGGAGGTATTCAAACAACTACCCATCGCCTATCTTGTACTTGAAAATTATATATGTGTATATATATATATATATATATATATATATATATATATATATATATGTGTGTGTGTGTGTGTGTGTGTATATATATATATATATATATATATATATATATATATATATAGAGAGAGAGAGAGAGAGAGAGAGAGAGAGAGAGAGAGAGAGAGAGAGAGAGAGAGAGAGAGAGAGAGAGAGAGAGAGAGAGAGATTTTTTCACAGCGTCTGTAAGACAGTGATATTATCTGAGTACTTTTAGGAGTACACAGTATCATAAATGTTTCTGATAGTTAATTGATAGTTCAGTATATGTATAAGCATTAATCTTATATCGGATGGAGAACTAAGTTGTTTGAATGACCGTAAGGCATAGAAATGTATTTCTCTTTAATTCAGGCATTTTTTTTTTTAAATTGTTAGCTGATAGGTGAGATAAGTGAAAGAAGAATGATGGCAGTTAAGATTACGCTCATGACTTATGTGAAATGCTTCAACAAGCCAATTCCTCCTGATGCCCACCTGTAACGAGCTAGAAATGTAAATGAAATCCATAGATAATCATTGGAATCTACAATTTGTAACAAAATCAATGAGACACTCACATTTTATTAATATTTTTCCAAATACTATTTACACCATATTTGTATACGCATAAATATGGTGTGGATTATTACATTTTCCCGATAAAACTTGTGTTTACAATAGTGGTTGTTTGTATATTTGTGCTCTAAGGAACCATTCCTGAAACAATTAGTAACCGATAAGTATTGGACAGTTTTCGGTATGCGTTCTTAATCAGTACAGATGGGGAATATTCCGTAGACTTTACAGATATTCTGTGTAGGATGGAAAGTATGCACACATAAAGATATAACCGATGACTGGTGATCCATAGCTATTGCTTGGTCACCTTGAATTTGTGGCATTTGGTCGTTGAATGCTGCAACATCGGGATCTTAGGAATCGAAGCGTTTCTATGGCTTAAGGCGGTTGGGTGACAGGTATACCCTTGCCAAGGTTTCTGGAGAGGATACTGTATATGATGCTGGTAGCTTTTTAAAATCTATTTTAAAACTAGTTTTCGGCAAAGATTTAAAACACATTCTTATATTTCTCATATAGATTTTAAGTTAAGTTGACTGAATATTTTTATTTAGTCTATTTTAGACAATTGAAGTTTTTGTCAACGATCATTGGCGTCATAAAGACAACTTATAAATCAATCAATCATACTTGAGAATGCACTATTGAGATTGGTTTGTTTGTATCTGGACACAAGTGATTTATTCGGAAAACTGTTTCTCCAGAAGATAAGGGAGAAAAAACTGTATTTTAAATGTATTCTCAGAATTACTTATAGATGACACTATCTTCCTCATATTTTCGAGCATATTGAGCATATCAGATAAACCAAGAAGCGGGATTCATTTGAACAGAGAAGCATTTGTAACAGGTCTGAACACAAAATTCAACCGATCCAACTACTTTTTATGATTGAGATCCTTCCATGATTCGGCCTAACTAGATTTGTAAAAAATGCATCCTTGATATTATATAGAATTGATAGCTTCTTTTTTTTTAAGCATACAAATAATTCCATGTTTTTATTGTCTGTCTAAAAGAGAAAATATTTAAATGATATTCTGTCAATATAGCGTACCAAAACAGAACACCCATGAGCGGAAGACTAATGAAATACCAAATGTTTATTAATAGCGCTTACTCTTAACTAAAGGAAGAAAAATAGAACATCAGTTGATTTTCAGTAAATATGACTGAATAGAACATGCTAAAAGAAAAAGATAAAAGATGGTATTCTTTAAATTTCAGCTGTCTGGAGGTAATATTCAAAGGTCTTTCAGGGAAGAAAAAACGAGAATAAGACATCAATCGTTATTCCATAAATATTTCTTGACTGAAGAGAACATGCCATAAGGGAATAAAAATAGATAAGCTGATAATCCAGAAATATGGCTTGGCTGAATAGAATGTTCCATAAGGGAAGAGGATTAGAATATAAACAGATAACCTGTAAATAGGGTTTGAATGAAAAATATGTCAGGATTTATACATGCACCCTTCCATGTTTTCAGTGATCTAGTTATATTCTTTTATTTACTTGTGAACAATAAAAAATATATGTGGAAAAATTAAACGGTGATAAAGGTAAACAAAGGCCATATATGGTTAGGCCATAAATTACTCCAATTCAGTGACTAGTGTAAAAATACGAAAACAAATGTCATTGAGAGAGGGGAAGATAAGATTGGAATATTGATCGCATGGAAAATAAAACATTCTTTTAAGAGAATAAGAGCCCATACTCTATCTAGATTAATTGCCAAGTTAGTCATCACTCTTGGTGTAATTACATTTTCTTATAGAAATTCTTATCGTCTTTAGTGCCATTTTAGCAATTACTAACGGTTTTTTTTTTTTTTTTTTTTTTTTATAAAGAACCATCATTTTTTTATGATTTCTAAACTATGAATGATATGTATATACTACAATAAGGTTTTATCAAAAGTAAAAGTGTATACTGAAAATACAGTACCATTCACCGTTGTATACGGTCAACTAAGCACTAGTAAAATAAATAAAATTCCATTTCAAAAGAGAAAATCAATGAGAAATGTTGGGAAACAATAGTATCATTTCTGAATATTTGTGGAGCTAGGTCATTATTTTCCATGCTAGTTTTTTTCATAATGTATTTTTTTCTTTAAACGTGAAATCTATTTCAAATACGAAACCATATTCCAATGTAGTAAGTTTTATTCTACACAGTTTTTGAACGTTTACACACTAGCACCCACACAAACACACATACAGACATACCAACTTAATGTCAAAGATTCTTTCTAACGTATAGGAAGCAAAGCAAAGAGTATGTAGATATAACTCGATCCAAAAGAAGATTTTTTTTCCTGATATTGTATAAATGAATAAAAGGCCAAAATGCATAATTATTTTCTTTTAACTTTCTCAAATATATCTATAATAATTTACTATGTAATATGGTATACAGAATTGAAGGAAATATATAATATCTTATAAAAGGTAAACAAGGGCATCAAAAATGTCCTTAGCTACCTCTGGGGTTTGGTCATCATCATTCATGTATAAATATATATATATATATATATATATATATATATATATATATATATATATATATATATATATATATATGTATATATATATACTGTATATATATATATATATATATATATATATATATATATATATATATATATATATATATATATATATATATATATCTATATATATATATATATATATATATATATATATATATATATATATATAAACTGTATATATATATATATATATATATATATATATATATATATATATATATATATATATATATATATATATATATATATATATATATATGATGAATATGTTGCGTCTCAAAGCTCATAATCAATTCTTCTCCGGCTTAACTCCTTCCAAGCTTAAGGAAAAGACGAAAACATTGTTGTTCCGTTTAATCTCTAGTGTCCGCAGCTTTTTCAGCTATCATGTTATGGCCTTTAATATTAAAGGCAATCCCTAAGAAAATTATAGCTATTGAAAAATGTGGAGATCTCCAAAATTGACAAACAAACCTGATTCATGGAATCATTGGTATTGTTTTATTTTTTTAGACAATTTAGTTCAAAATAAAAGTGATTCTCCAAGAAGATTCTCTGGATCTGATTCCGTTGCATCCAAAATTATCAACTTTTCACCAAGAAGTTCCACACACTGTTACTTCACGACTATATCTTGAGACTCAATGTTTGGCAATGGTTTCAAAATTTTGATAAATTTGTATCTCCTTTCCTTTTCACTAATATGAGCAATGGTTGTATCACTAACCATAAATATAAGTTTTATGATTACCACAGAAAGGTTGAATAAGGTGTACTTAAAGTGCATGATAAAGATTATTACTGTATGGATATTGATATGTTTGTTCACCACTCTCGATTAAAGGAAAAGACCATCTGTGTGAAATCTATATTTCCTGCTGATTTCAGATAATTTTTAGCTAATACTAATGCAATCCTAAAATAAAATTCATGGAATTCTTTGCCACATTGGCTGTGGCGGCAAGGATCTATGTTAGATTCATACATCTATTTCTTATTCTCAATTTTTTTTTTGTCATGAATGAAATAGTAATGAAAATTATATCTTGATTTTATCAAACAGATTACATAATTTATTAAAAAAAAAAATGCGTATTAAATCTAATTAAAATCAATCATTCGGAAGTTCAACAGAAGTGTTTACACGTCATTGTCAGTTTCCTCAACTCAGATGAACGAAGTTACTATCTGACAATCAGCTGATTATGTTGGCTGCAAACATCACGCACCCTACTTGTTCTAAATTAATCTTGATTGCGTCCATGAAACTCGAAATTTGACTCAACCTTTTGTAGTAATGGCAAGTAGAGGTATGTTAGCATACTATACGTCTAACTCTTAAGGAAAAGACTGATTATATTTGTTTACACCTACTTAATTGTAATATGTAAAAGTTTCTAAACCAGAATATTTGCAAATGTCTATTGACGCACTTTCAATATTTTAATTGATTCAGGTGATTTGGAAAAAATATATACATTAAAAAACCCATATACTCGTCTCTATAGTTTCTTTAGAATTAATAACTTTTACCTCTAGCTGATACAATTCAGTAGTAAAAGATGTAAAGTTGAGATACAACCCATTATATTCTATGAAAGTCGGAGCCATGAAGAGTCCTTTCTTTAGCTCAAAACTACCAAATACATAATATGAGAAGCATGAAAGATAAAATTTATGAAATTTCTAAATGAAATTATCGCTTTTCGAAATGATAGGAACGTAATTTATGACGCAGCTCAATATGCTTATTTTTTTCGGTTTCTTGACCTCATGTTCTTTGGATTAAAGGTATAAGATTACATTATTCAAACCCGTGTTCTTGTTTTTCATATTATTTTGTCGTTTTGTTGTTATGGTTATTATTGCAGCTATTAATATTGATATTTTTATTGTTGCTACTGTTATGGTTCTTGTTGTTCTCGTGTTGTTGTAGTTGTTGGGATTGTTTTCATTGTTTTCATGGTCGTTTAGTTGTTTTTTTTAATGGTGGTAGTTTTCTCAGGAAATTAATCAACAGATTGCCTAACATTAAAGAATAAACGTTATTCTATTCATAACATACTTCCATAAAAAAGATGCATGTGTATCTGCTTCCTGTTGTTGATTGATATTTAGCGTATTTATTTTTGTAGCATAAATATGACTCATATATTTTAATGAGGATTATGGTGATCTTTATAAGAATGGTCTATGCTAGAAAATTTCTCCGAACAAAAACCAATAAATAAGAAAGAAATACATTACGAAGTATTTTTTCCTTGTGTCCTGCAGGATAATCTACGGTATTGTCCCGAAGAGAGAATGACAGGTAGGCTATAACACAAGCAACAGAATAAGAACCGTGATTCTGATCATAGCTAAGCCTTTTCCAAGACAAATCCCAGAAATGGAGGAAACTGATTTGATTGCGAAGAGATGAGGTTGCGGGTGTCTGTGAAGTTCACATACATTATTAATCAGCAATCTATGTTTAAATTTATTCTCTCTCTCTCTCTCTCTCTCTCTCTCTCTCTCTCTCTCTCTCTCTCTCTCTCTCTCTCTCTCTCTCAATCATACACACACACACACACACACACACACATATATATATATATATATATATATATATATATATATATATATATATATATATATATAAACTCTCTCTCTCTCTCTCTCTCTCTCTCTCTCTCTCTCTCTCTCTCTCTCTCTCTCTCTCTCTCTCTCTCTCTCTCAATCACACACACACACACACACACACACACACACACCTACACACACATATATATATATGTATGTATATATATATATATATAGATATATAGATATGTATATATGTATATATATAATATGTATATATATAATATGTATACGTGTATGAGTTAGTCGAGAGACAAATAAATATCCATAGATTTTTTTTGTAGGTTATATACAATATTTTGAATGACCACTATGAACTCTTAACCTTTTTATGATATGCTTATTCAGATGAAATTTAATAGAGTTCACTAGACTCATTTGCATAATCGTGTAAACGTTTTACTGCTTATTTTACTAGGTTGAAACCTATATTTAGAATATGCAGGTCAGTTTTTTTCAAGTTGTGCATGCATATTTTATAGCAATAATACCTTTTAACTTTTTCGGTGACATCACTATTTATTTATAGAAGTTTATCACTTCTAACAGACATACGGCCGGAGACTAAATGAAATCAACAGTTCTCCTTCCCGAATGAGACATTCGATAAGGAGTAAAGGTTTTGAGGTTATAATGTATACACACACACACACACACACACACATATATATATATATATATATATATATATATATATATATATATGTATATATATATGTATATATATACATATATATATATATATATATATATATATATATAATTTATATAATATATATATATATATAATATATATATATATATATATATATATATATATATATATATATACATATATAAACGATAGGACTTAGTTATAAATTACCGTAAAACATACCAGGTGTTATTTATTTACCAATCATCTGTAATGGTGCAGATGCGTTGATTTTAAGTACAAATCCTAAATTCGGCAGGATTAAATAGAACAGATTCGGAATCAATCAATCTTGTTGTGCGAGTTATCGGAAGCGGCCATCTTGGCATAATGCTATAAAACGCACAGCCTAATTTTGATGGTATAATCCAGAAATGGTATACACAGTCCCCAAGGATCACAAAATTGTTTGAACATTTTCCATTATTTTTTTGAAAGGGTTCAACTGTAAATTGGAATCTTCAACCGGGCAGAAAAATTTATCATTAAAAGAATTTCCCTATGGAAATTGGATCCCTTGGCAGAGCGAATTCGAGATTAACGTGTATATGTGGCTTATTCGAAAAAGGAAAAGGACGATTGTTTGTGATAAATCATCCCACACACATTTATATATATATATATATATATATATATATATATATATATATATATATATATATATATATTATATATATATATAAATATATATATATATATATATATATATATATATATATATATATATATATATATATATATATATAGTAAACCCCAAGACACTATGTCTTGAGCTTTTAAATCAATACATCTCCATCCATCATCTACTTGACGCTTTTTATTCCTCAGTCATGTAGGCCTGGGTCTTTCAAATATTCTTTTAGTGCCTTGTAGAGCCAAGTTGAATGTTTTGTTAACTAATCTCACTTTGGGGGTGCGAAGAACGTGCCCAAAACATCTCCATCTACCCCTCACCATGATCTCATCCATAAAAGCTCACTTGAGTCATCTCTCTTATAGTTTCATTTCTAATCCAGTCGGGCCATTCAACTCCCAATGTTCTTCTAAGGGCTTTGTTCTCAAATCTACAAAATCTGATAGATATTGTTTCATTGTCATACCACGACTCGAATGTCCATACAGTAACACCGATCTTATATGATATATAGCCTGATTTTTATATGTAATATCAGGCACTTTGATTTCCAAATTTTACTTAACCTAGCTCTTGTCTGATTTGCTTTTTTTCAATCTCTCATTAGACTCTGATTCTAAAGACCCTGCATTTGAAATCATAGTACCTAAATATTTAAATGTTTCCATCTCATTAATCCTTTCTTCTTCTAAGGATATTCCATCTTCCCTTACATATTCCCTTCTCAGCATCTCTGTCTTTCTTTTAATTGTGTTGAGCTCAACCACATGTGATATTTCATGCATTCTGGTAAGAAAGCTTTGCAAGTCCTGTGGTGTTTTGTTAGTAAAGACAATTGAAAAATTACGTGATTACATGACTGGAGCTGAAGCTTGCCCTTTTCTGTGAAACAATACTATAAGAGTATCTAAGGTATTAGCAGAATTAGATATCACTAACTTTTTCCACAATTTTGTCCTTGAACTAAAAGTGTTTAAAGAAAGTTTGGCTCTCGAGATAATACCTTTCTTTCCTTCGGAAATTGGTTGAAACGGCGATCGTCTAAAGTGCACCAAACTTTAATAATGACGTTCCTCGAAATGTTGTTGAAAATTGTGAAAAGTGTTTCGATTTAATCTGAAAAATAAATCCGTTTTCCAGGCCCATTTACGTTTTGCGTTAAAATATGAACTAGTTTTCGATGCTGATGATGATAGATAATATGTAATTTAGTTACAATACAAATGTTCGGTACCCATAAACATCAAATAGTCTCTATAGGCATTTTTTTTTCTTTTTAATATTTACTTTATTATTTGGATTGGTAAATTAGAATTAGAGTAAAAATCGATTCTGCGATTAACTTCGATTAGCTGGCGAGAAACCATCGAAGATATTCCTTCACTTTCTTCACTCTTGAATTGATTTCTGAACACTTTTAAATCCAAAACAGGAAGTTTGGAGCAGAAGGTAAATATCGACGAATGTGATCACATGCAAAAGTTTCACGCACGACGCAATATTCTTCGAGGATCATTTACGTTTGCTCAACACGATTCTTGGAAAACTGAAAGCAACAATACTCGGAGTCTGATTTGACGAGAAGAATACTCCTGAATAAAATTGCTCCAATTTTATGAATATAACGATAGAAATGTCATTTCTCTTTGTGCTGTTTCTTATATGACTAATGCCGAAAAAGGTGTTTTTGAATTATAAACATTCAAAAGTAATAGATTCAAGTTTTCAAAGGCATTTACTGCAAATATGAGTATGAAATAGTTATTAAAGATTTTAACCTCTGATACTGTACATGCAATTCGTTGCTTCTATATTTCATGAAATGAATGTGGACATGCGGACTGTTATCTCACCTTTCGTAATTAATTCATATAAATAAATATTGCATATATATATATATATATATATATATACATACATATATATATATATATGTATATATATACATATATATATATATATATGTATATGTTTGTATGTGCATGAACTTATATAAATGCATTTGCAATTTTATAGATTTCACAATATATACAATTTGCCCCTATTTTGTCATATCAGACATTAAAATTTCATATCACATCATGAAAACCCATAGATATTAATCTACATTTTATGAACCATGTTTGTCATCGAATTTGAGGGATAAACGAACAAGGTCATTGGCCATGTTCTGAATACGATAATGTTTTTATTACGCACATATTGAAAACAGGAGATGGAAATATCCCCCCTCCCCCCCCCCCCCCCCCCGCTAATCTGTAAATACGTATTGTCATGCAGTGTGCCCTTTTCAAGCTGACATACTACTCTTTTACGTTATGTTGCCGGATTGTACAACAGATCCTCTGTTGATTATACACACGTGTATATATACATGTATATATGTATATATATATATATATATATATATATATATATATATATATATATATATATGTGTGTATATATATATATATATATATATATATATATATATATATATATATATATATATATATATAAAGAGAGAGAGAGAGAGAGAGAGAGAGAGAGAGAGAGAGAGAGAGAGAGAGAGAGAGAGAGAGAGAGAGAGAGAGAGATATGTATGCATCGAACTCTTTGAGTTATCTTGAAAGTTAACTTGTTTTCGAATTACCCTCAAGTGAGCCATTGATTCTGCACTATTCGACCTCATGCGAACGAAACGCGCATAATAAGAAAATGGCATTTCATTCGTGAACCGAGATTCCTGTGGAAATAACGTCATTAATCCTTTAAATTGGAAGTTTTGGTGCGTGTGACCGTGTTTGGAATATTCATGGAAAGTGTTGTCTCTTATGCATTTGAAAATTCAATTTATTATATCTATCTCTATCTATCTTTCTATCTATCTATCTATCTATATATCTATCTATCGATATATCTATCTATCGATATATCTATCTATCTATCTATATATATATATATATATATATATATATATATATATATATATATATATATATATATATATATATATATATATATATATATAACTGCAAGCATTTCTTTTTTTGCTTAATTTCAAGTACATACAATTCCAATTTTTGGTGTTTTTTATATATAGGAGTATTCCAAATACTAAGTATGAGTTCCAATTACCTTCTATTTAATTATCAATTTCTCAATAGTTAGGTTGTAAGTCATTGTAAGACAGCTTTTTTCAGAAATAAAATAAAACTCTTCTTTTGTCTCTCTCTGGTCTGCTTTATTTTAATCAATGTGTATTTCGTGTGTTTCTTTACCATTTCATAGTCTATCATGGAATGTGAAAAATTCACTCATCTTACTTTGATTTTTAATATGCATTGTTTAGTGGATAATGTATACTTTCTTTCAAACTTAATTTCATGTCTCAATTGCCATACTGTCGAGACATCATGGATATTCGATTTTACAGCCGAATAGAATTGGAGACCAATGAAAGCTACGAGATTATTTTGTTTTTCTGCTGGCTATTAATATCAATTCAAGGCATCGGCATTTCTTTCAAAAACATTACTATGGTATTGTAAGCTGATTGTTATATATTTTCTTTTTTATTCATTTAGATTTAGCAGATAGATAGCTAGGTTTATGGGTAGCATATTCATATAGCACAGTATGTCTATGAGGAGAACAATTATTGTGTCAATCTCTACTTGTTAAGAGTGCTCTTGCTTGAGGGTACACTCGGGCACACTATTCTATCTTATTTCTCTTCCTCTTGTTATGGTAGATATTTTATATAGGAAATATTTATTTTAATGTTGTTACTGTTCTTATTATATTCTATTTTTCCTTGTTTGTTTTCCTCACCGGGCTGTTATCCCTGTTTGAGCCCCTGGCCTTATAGCATCCTGCTTTTCCAACTAGGATTGTAGCTTAGCAAGTAATAATAATAATGATAATAATAAGAATGATAATGATAATAATGATGATAATAATATTCTCGTAAATATTATTTTTGACGGATGCATGAAACGGTCTTCTGTGGAAGTCTCATACTGTGATAACTAACAAGCGTACCTACAGTACAAATAGCGCAACTCTTAGTGGTTATGGTGAGGGTGAAGCAGAGATGTGACTAACGTATGCCGAACATCCACGGGTAAAAGATCATACATAAAAATCCATGTTTTGATGCATGTTGTGGCCAGAATTAATCCTGATTCTAGCTGGCACCAAACGGAAGACTTATTGACTGCATGCTTTTCGTTAGTAGCTGTTTCAGATATGTTTTATAAGAATAAGCTAACTCTTTTTACCTATTACTCTTTAATATAGGTACAAAACATTATCATTCCACTGTCCTGTTCATCATTGTGCCCTTATGTGTTTGTGCTTCAAGTTGAAAGTTGGATATGGACAAAGCTAATGGTTAAAACTACATGATCCCGAACACATTAAGTTGATCGAAAAGAAAGAACTCTTGAACTATACACAAGCATCATCAGTGAAAATACAAGAATTTCATTAAGCTTACCACAAAATGTTTATTATATATAGGCTAAAAGATTAACACATGCGTCAAATGTTGGGCTATTTAATATAGGATTTAATAAAAATGGGACAAATCATTGTTTCCGCCTTATATCAAAATCGAACTATTGAAGATGGATTGATTTTTCTAATAAAATGAGTTATTAAAGTCAAAATGAAAAAAGAGCAAGCAAGGAATTTCTGCAACCAGAGGGTAAAATAGCTTCAGTACCTAGAGACCCGAGAAGAGGATCATGGTTGGATTTGCGGAAGTTTTTGGGAATAGCTTTTACAAAATAAAAGGAGCAAATGCAAACTATGAGTTGTTTAGATTGGCTTATGCCTTCTGTAAAAAAAAAAAAAAAACTATCTCCGAAGGATTTTTGCTCTACAGTAATACTCGCTGTGTCGAGACAGCATTTCACCTATAAAATACTTGAAATTAGTGATACGAAGTCAATATTACCAACACACTAAAGCAAGTTATATTTAACTACGCTAGGTTATTCAAAATATATCAATAAATTCCCAATGCTACATAGACACGCTACATAGAAAGCTAATCATATTGTTATAGCCGGCGACAAAGACCTTCCAATGCTAGCTCCTATTAAATGGACAGTAGTTTTCGCCTGCATCTTTATTCTTATATCAATCGTTGATCATTATATCTTGAGATTGGCTGGATACAATTTGGCAAACTTCGGTGTACACAAACTTAGAAACTTATGCAGAAGAAAAACTGGTTTGGTTTCGAAACAGATTTGGCTTAGTTTTGTTTTCCAAATAATAGACATTTCCGTTGAAGTCACCAAATCTTATAATAAATAGATCTCCAAATGAATTAGTTTATATAATCCTGTGCACGCTCAGAACCGCTGACTATAAAAACCTCAACTGAACGAAACATATAGGCCTTTTTGGTAGATATAGGAACGATGAATATAAATTTAACGGCTGTTAATTGAGTCATGGTCTTTTTCGTCGGTGAATTCAAGAATCCCTTGACTTTATCGAATGTAGTTCAGTGGTTTATATAATACGCCTAACGCCATTTTAATGTAAGAATTTATTTGTCAATTACCTTTATAGAAAAAAAAAAAAAAACATAGGCATAGCAACCCCATCTCTTGCTGGAATGCTGTAATATAAAAAAAAATCATAACATTGATGGAATCATCACGTTATTACTATGGAAATGAAAAATGAACAAACTAACATTTTCTTAAAATATGAACGACGCCTATGCAAGATACGAAATATAAAACTGTCATTTTTACCTTTTACGTTAATGAATGAAGCCCTACACAGGAATCAGAAATTATAATCCATTCTCCTGCGAGGGATCATATTAGGCACATAACTTTGACAAATTATTCGTAAACTTAAAATTCCCATTAAAGGGAAAGAATCACTTTTACTCACATTTGAAAAATAAAATAGGACATGAAAGATGCTAAGAGGCAAGGCAGGGGAAGGAGATAACTGTAAACGCAAAAACCAAATCCCATGAAAAATTCAGAAGAGAACTTTCTTTTAGTTCACAAATGACTTCGTACAAAGGAGCCGGAATAGATCGGCTTGAAAATACAGCTGTAGTGATAAGGATAGCGACAGAGATAAAGACAAAGCTAACTAGGTAAAGTGACCAGCAGGAAGATAGGAAATCAAGCAGAATTCATCAGTGCTGCACAAAGAACTCTCTGAGACACCATTGAATGTAATGGCAAAGCGGATACGCTCCTGTTTGTATTGACAAATGTGATGGCCAAAGAGAGAGAGAGAGAGAGAGAGAGAGAGAGAGAGAGAGAGAGAGAGAGAGAGAGAGAGAGAGAGAGAGAGAGAGAGAGAGGGGGGGGGGATGTTGATTCAGAGAGAGAGAGAGAGAGAGAGAGAGAGAGAGAGAGAGAGAGAGGGGGGGATGTTGATTAACTCGCATAATTCAATATTTCTAAGTTATCGAATACACTTGATATTTGAAACAGCCATTTTAAAGTTATGGGAAGTTGAAAATGAAGGGCATCTGGTAATTTAAGTGGGTCTTAACTTCTGCATATGAAAAATAACACTACATCAAATCATATATTTCCCCTTGATATTCATAGCTTAGTAGAAAGGCATTTTTTGCCCTGTTACCAATGATCGTTATAAAAAAAAATATACTTAGAACTTAGGTGATATAAGTGTTCATCTGACCCTTATTGAGCAAAATGCAATATATATACATATATATATATATATATATATATATATATATATATATATATATATTTATTATGTGTGTGTATATATATATATATGTGTGTATATATATATATATATATATATATATATATATATATATATATATATATATATATATATATATACTTTCATGTTATGGATAGAACGCACTGCATGCAAGAGCACTTTAGTTTTCGTCACTTTTTGTACTATTTTATTGTCATATTTAATTACAAACATATGCCTATATTTTGGCCTTTTTTCATGCAGATGCCTAGTTAATCACACCAGTAGAGGCTGCAATATAACAAATAGGGAGTTTGACAGAAGTAGATTTAAACATTTTGACCTTGAAACAAAACAACTTCTGTGGGGTAAATATGACCCTAATCAGAACTTTTGATAGAATCAATAGAAAGGCAATGTTGAGGGGATTGGGTTATTTAATAGAAGGAAAACCTACATTAAAATCCGTAGGCAAGAGATTAATTGGTTACATATAAAATAGGGGTCTAAGATAAGGATGTGCTATATTTATATGGCTTTTCAATGTTGTTATGGATGGAGTGTTGTGAGAAATCACAACAATATTTTGGAATTAAAAAAAAAATAGAAATAGTAGTGATAGTAGTGCGAAACTGCAGAAACTAGTAAAAGACTGAAAGTTTTCCAAACGGAAAAAATTGAGAGCAACATAAGAATAAAATTGTGAGGGTATATCCAGTAAATTGAAAGGGATATTTATTACGGAAGTAGTTCATTTGTATTGATATTTGTGTATAAATATATCAGCTGATGGTAGTATGAATGAAGTATTAAAGCACAAAATAGGAAAGAAAGCTAGTTGTTATTGCTATGGAAGTTAAGGCTGAAATGAGTGCAATTACTTTTAAGCCAACTATCCCCATGAAAATGGGGTGTGGATACTCGATATTAAGTTGAATGTAAAATTTATGTAATAAGTGAAAAAGGTGGATTTCTAGAAATATCTAGGAATGGCAATAACAAGATTAGCAGGGATTAAATGATGGAATAATTTTTGGACGCGATTCGATCATAATGAAATAATCAATTATGATATCTTACTCGAGATGTAATAAGAGTAGAAGTGTATGGGTACAGGGTGATATCAAGGCAGACAGATTAACAAAAGAGGATACAATCGAATCACTTTAAAGAAGATACCAACATTTCTGTTATTAATTCTCTCCTGATATCAAAAGATCTCTTAGTTATATCTCTCAACAATATTTGGTGTCTGTAGATCAGAATAATATGAAGGCGAACACTCTAGAATTTGCGTTAGAGACTATCATCTTGGGGATCTCAGAGATCGATAAGTCATCTCTGTATCCGAGGTTGACGATGGCAGGTACATTCTCGACACGATTCTTGGAAATATTTTACCTGATAACAGTAGCATTTTTAAGTCTATATCAGAAGCTGGTCTTCTTTCTCGATTTCATAGATGCGTTTTATGTCTAGTATTTATTTATGATTGTTTAATCTGTTATTGAATTCTTTGTTTTTGATTTGTAATTAATCTCACTACAATCGTCCTTGATAACCATTGAATATTTTTACCCCAGATAATGTCCAATCCTTTATACATTCCTTGCTTCGATCACATCCTCTTAATGTAAATGTGGCATTGCAAAATCTCCTAAAATGAACCCAGCTAAAATAATTGCGTATAAAGTTGATCTCTGATAAAATTCAAACTATGACTGTTATAATAGTCGATCTATTATAGGATATTGGCTCCTTCGCTCAGATTGATTTTTTTCACTAGCAATGTTTCCTTTGCAACCGACGCTCTTATATAATTTCATTTCACATTCTAGATTACAAAGTCTTTTGTGAGAAACATATTTCCTGTCAGGCTAAATTTCTTTTGCAAGAAAAAAAAATGTAACAGGGTTTTTGGGAACCTTTGCATGCAGAAGAAACGTTTGACTTTTGATCTACCATATTTTGAATATTGTTCTGTCTGGTCTCTCCTCTAAAATTGTACGACAAAAATATGAGGTATTTTTAGCTTCCATACACCTTTTTAGATAGTAAACTCCAGCTCTGTCGTTACACTATGCACAATGTACATGCTGTAAAATATTTTTCATAATTTTGACCGTTTGCATTTTAACCATATCATCCAGATCGTAGTACTAAGTATGCAGTTATTTCTAAGTTTTGTTTTTTCTTTCATAAAGCTCCCTACTACTATACCCAATCGTCTAGAAGTTTAGTCCAATTATGGCCAAATTGCGGAATGATCTTCTCTATCAAATTGGAGGAACTTCCGAAGCAAACTTAAGCAAAAACTTATTCTTCTGAACAGTTTGAGAGAAGTTTTGTTTTACAGTTTATCTGAAGCTTTCTATTTTTACATTTCTATTTGTTTGATTTTTTTTTTCACAATTTCATATTCCCTTTGTACATTTATTCTTTACTTTTTACTTTTTGTTTACTGCATCGGGTTTTATTCAATCTTTTTGTGTATTTTATTTTTATATGTCCGTTCAATTTTTTGCAACAGACTGCATTTCTTTTTAGGGCCTCTTGGCTTGCATTGTTCTGCATTTCCAGCTAGAGATTAAGCCTGGCTGCTAATGATAATGATAATAATCGTAGTAATGATTGATTTCTTGGCGTACTTTTTTGAGACACCTTTGTTTCGAGTTTTACTTTATTCCCAGAATATATAAAAGAGAAATATAATCCTTTATTCCTAATTCTTGAATGAGGTTTCAAATATGTTTGTGTTGCAAGATCCAACTTTAAGCAGTAAAGTACGCTCGTATTTTGTAATATAATTGGTTATAAGGAAAAGCCACGTTTTCAAACTGGGTTTAGCTTTATCTGGGATGAGAATCGAGGCTCATTCCAAATGAAGTAGAATAATTTGCTTGAAATACAAAAAAAAAAAAAATCATGTTTTTCCTAGGTGTGCAATTCATTATTTAAAGATCGGTGTAGTATTATAACACTTTTATGCAGGAAGATGGTAACCAAAATCATTAACTAGCGACTTGGAGTAATTTTATGATTAGGGTAAAACTCCTTCTCCAAAAATTTCCAAGAAAACATTGAAAATACTTTTTCTTCAAAAGGGAAAAAGGTAGAATGATTGGCACAAATCATACAAAAATTAGAATACGATTTTGTTCTCCTGGGTATTTCAACTTTCCAAACACGCCAATCCAGGTCGTGGTGCAATGAATATTAAGTGAACCTTCCAGGGAGTATAAAGATTAATCAGTTAGATTCACGGCCAGCATCCGCAACCTTTCCTCCAGCTCGAAATAACAAATTTCTAGTCATCCTGTTACTAGACTGGAACACGAGCAGGTAATCCCGTAAGCCGATTAAGTACTCTGCCTCCCTCCCTGCCAAAAAATTGGTATTACTCATTTACGTACCTGCGCCTGTTCTCTAATTATTTATTTCCCTATAATGAACAAACAACTGAACGACGTAGGGCCTTTTTTCCTTGGCAAATAGACTCCAAGTAATTCTGTTTTGTTAACTATTTATCATTTTGTGGCAGATAAAGCCAATGATAATTTCATATATAATTTTTAGAGGTTCAGTTGCTTTCAGTAGCAAAGCAGAGTGGTTTACAAACAAGAAATATGGAAATTTAAACCATTGATTTTAGTATGTCTCTAGGTTATAAATGTGAAATAATGTTATGCATTATCCTTTCATGAATAAATTTCTAGAAAGAATTTGGTTAACAAAACACAAGGCATAAGAGGTTACACACGTATATATTCACAGTGTGTGTATATATATAAATATATATATATATATATATATATATATGTATGTATATATATATGTATGTATATATATATATGTATGTATATATATATGTATGTATATATATATATATATATATATATATATATATATATATATATATATATATATATATATCACAGTTATGCGTACTAATAAATGTATATGCTCATACACACACACACACACACACACACACACATATATATATATATATATATATATATCCGTGTGTGAGGGATATATGATTCGGTAAAAAAGATCTTTTGCAGTTTTTCTCTGATTTTATATGTTTTTGTTTTTCGCTTTCATTCTTTTTAGTAACATCGTCCTCTTTACAGAAACTTCTATTTCACGGTTAATGGTATATACATAACTCAGTTGATTTAATATTTTAATTTACTATTCGAACTGAAAAAGATATCAAGAAGAAATATCATTGCTAATATTTTTCTTCAACGTAAATACCTAAAGAAAATCAGATTTGAGAAACATTAAAGGTCCTATTCTTAGAAATTCATTGTTTATTTGTATGATTCCTTTAGGAATTAAAGAAAATATTGCTTCATGGCATGTTGATGTTTTTTTTTTTTAACAATATCCTCATTACAATAAGGAGAGTAAAGGAAAAATAGTTCATTCAAAAACCAGTAACAATGATTAAATAATAATAAAAAAAAGTCTATCGTTTGTAGTTAAAGCAAAAGAAACGAACTGATAAAAGGAAGCGTATTTTCAGACGATGGATGGGCCTTTATGTGAGCTTGTGGGTCTTGTGGGTCACTATAGGAGGGAAAGAAGGCAATATATCATCATCAGTTTCAGGCCCCGATGGAAATCTACCTTAAAAGAAATAAGTTAAAGTGGTCGTCTGGAACGAAGGTTTCTATGTTAGTGATACAGCCGATGGTTTACTTATCATACAGATTCATGAATTTTAGTTACCTCTGAAATGTTATATGAACGAGAACAAAACGGTAAAACTGTTTACGTATGTAAGGTAAATGATTGTTTTCCAAGCGAAACTTTTTCCCGAGAGAGAGAGAGAGAGAGAGAGAGAGAGAGAGAGAGAGAGAGAGAGAGAGAGAGAGAGAGAGAGAGAGAGAGAGAGCCGGTAACTGTTAGCTTAGCGTTTTTCATAGGTCAAACTCGAAGGAAGAAGGAAGTTTGGTTTAACCATAAAAGAAGCCTAATATCGTTGAGTAAAGAGAGAAGGTTTTTATGTTTTTCTTCTGTAATTGATTCCTCTGGCAAAAGCATTGGATAAATAAACTAACTCTTGATCGTCCTCAGATAGCAAGGTTTTACCATAGAATACTCTTCATTTTCTTCAATAGGATATTGGGGATTATTTTCTAGAATATAAAGTTACATCTATCTTGAATATAATAGTTATTACCCTCAGCAATACTGTTATTTTCGTAGCCTACTTTTTTAGGATATATTATAAACAAAATAGTTTCATATACCATTTGTTATAAGAAGAATAATATCAATAACAGGTTCGTTGAGATAATCTTTGGATCTCAACCCTCACTTCTACATGAAAGCCAAACGTTTGCCTTCACTATGATGGAGTGAAATCTTACTTTGATACTATCCATTTTGAAATCAATTTTGCTCTTGTATGAATCATGGAAATAAAATATAGTTTATCGCTCTGATTCTAATTAAATTAGTGAGCAGGTCGTCCCATGATATGACAGATTAACCACGAGGTTTTCTGTCTCCTATTCCGACAATAATTTGTTTCATGGTGTGTCATATAAAAATGTACTATTTTAACCAATTCAAGGCATTTTGTTATAACGAGTCAAAATACTATGAGATTTTCGACTTTTATATTCCCAGATTCAGATTTAAAACATTGGTTTTCATGATACTCTGAACGTTCATCGATAACGGAAGCAATTTAATAACGATAGTATCATTCTATTGCCATTGTATTAATAAAGTTAACTTAGTAATTATAGGTGAATATTGCCTTATGTACAGGAGATATGAGGGAAAATTATATAAGGGGTAAAAATAAATGAAAATTTTAACCCCCATCTTAATATTGCAAATAAGATTTTAACTCTCTCTCTCTCTCTCTCTCTCTCTCTCTCTCTCTCTCTCTCTCTCTCGTATATATATACATACATATATATATATATATATATATAGATAGATAGATAGATAGATAGATAGGAATATGTCTATGCGTTTATATATACTGAATATATATGTATATATGTATGCATAAATTATTACTTGCTAAGCTACAACCCCTGTTTGGAAAAGCAGTATGCTGTAACCCCAAAGGGCCCAACAGGGGAAATAACTCAATGAGGAAAGTAAATAAGGGAATAAACTACAAGAAAATAATAACAAAAGGAAGAGAAATAAGATAGAATAGTGTGCCCGAGTGTACCCTCAAGCAAGATAGTTCTACTTCAAGATAGAGAAGACCATGGTACAGAGGGTATGGCACTGCCCAAAACTAGAGAACAATGGTTTAATTTTGGAGAGTCATTCTCCTAAAGGAGTTTCTTCGCATAGCTAAAGAGTCTTCTACCCTTACCAAAAATATAGTATCCATTGAACAATTGCAGTGCAGTACTTAACCTATTCAGCAAAGAAGAATTGTTTGGTAATCTCAATTTTGTTAAATGTATAAGGACAGGAGAATGTGGAAATAATAGGCCAGACTATTCTATGTATATGTAAGAAAAGATAAAATGAGCCTTAACCAGAGGGACCCAATGTAGCACGGCCTGGCCAGTCAGAGGACCCAATAGCCCTCTACCGGTAGTATCTCAACGGGTGGCTGATGCCCTGGCCAACCTACTACCTACTGTACTATGCATATGGTCGTATTGATGCATATGTAGAATTGCATGTGTACATATATTCAATTATCTAAATATGGAATAAATATACAATATATATATGTATATATACTGTATATGTGTATGTGTATATATATATATATGTATGTACATTATATATATATATATATATATATATATATATATATATATATATATATATATACATACATACATACATACATACATACATATACCAAGGCACTTTCCCCAATTTTGGGGGGTAGCCGACATCAAACAAAGAAACAAAAGCAAAAAGGGGACCTCTACTCTCTACGTTCCTCCCAGCCTAAAAGGGACTCAACCGAGTTCAGCTGGTACTGCTAGGGTGTCACAGCCCACCCTCCCACATTATCCACCACAGATGAAGCTTCATAATGCTGAATCCCCTACTGCTGCTACCTCCGCGATCATCTAAGGCATCGGAGGCAGCAGCAGGGCCTACCGGAACTGCATCACAATCGCTCGCCATTCATTCCTATTTTTAGCACGCTCTTTTGCCTCGCTCACATCTATCCTCCTATCACCCAGAGCTTCCTTCACTCCATCCATCCACCCAAACCTTGGCCTTCCTCTCGTACTTCTCCCATCAACTCTTGCATTCATCACCTTCTTTAGCAGACAGCCATTTTCCATTCTCTCAACATGGCCAAACCACCTCAACACATTCATATCCACTCTAGCTGCTAACTCATTTCTTACACCCGTTCTCACCCTCACCACTTCGTTCCTAACCCTATCTACTCGAGATACACCAGCCATACTCCTTAGACACTTCATCTCAAACACATTCAATTTCTGTCTCTCCATCACTTTCATTCCCCATAACTCCGATCCATACATCACAGTTGGTACAATCACTTTCTCATGTAGAACTCTCTTTACATTCATGCCCAACCCTCTATTTTTTACTACTCCCTTAACTGCCCCCAACACTTTGCAACCTTCATTCACTCTCTGACGTACATCTGCTTCCACTCCACCATTTGCTGCAACAACAGACCCCAAGTACTTAAACTGATCCACCTCCTCAAGTAACTCTCCATTCAACAGGACATTCAACCTTGCACCACCTTCCCTTCTCGTACATCTCATAACCTTACTCTTACCCACATTAACTCTCAACTTCCTTCTCTCACACACTCTTCCAATTTCTGTCACTAATCGTCCAAGCTTATCTTCTGTGTCTGCTACCAGTACAGTATCATCCGCAAACAACTGATTTACCTCCCATTCATGATCATTCTTGTCTACCAGTTTTAATCCTCGTCCAAGCACTTGAGCATTCACCTCTCTCCCCACTCCATCAACATACAAGTTAAACAACCACGGCGACATCACACATCCCTGTCTCAGCCCCACTCTCACCGGAAACCAATCACTCACTTCATTTCCTATCCTAACACATGCTTTACTACCTTTTTAGAAACTTTTCACTGCTTGCAACAACCTTCCACCAACTCCATATAACCTCATCACATTCCACATTGCTTCCCTATCAACTCTATCATACGCTTTCTCCAATTCCATAAACGCAACATACATCTCCTTACCTTTTGCTAACTATTTCTCGCATATCTGCCTAACTGTAAAAATCTAATTCATACAACCCCTACCTCTTCTAAAACCACCCTGTATTTCTAAGA
>NC_090764.1:31126145-31143645 GCF_036898095.1 Palaemon carinicauda
GTAACTAAAGCAAATAATCGTCAGAAAAGACCTGATATTAAGCGAAATATAATCTAGTAAAGTTGGCCTAATTTTAGGTAGAGATTAAAATCCAATACTGAAAATGATCAAAAATATAAAAAAGGACAAGAAACCTTCCCGTGTGCAACCCTTTGATGAGATTCATCAATTTCTGCCCTCAACTTGGGGCCACGAGGACTCTGAATAAAGTCACCGATGATGACCTGCTAGAACCAAAATATTCCCGGATTAATTAAACTTTAAAGGCATTCGTGAAGGCACACTCTTTTTTTTAAATCCAGAGAGAGAGAGAGAGAGAGAGAGAGAGAGAGAGAGAGAGAGAGAGAGAGAGAGAGATCACATCAGCTTTTAGATTTATTATTATATCTGTTGCCGATATAAGTACATGTGAATATACATTATGATATGCAATGACATATACTCGTATTAACGGTTGTATTTTTCAAATCAAATAAAGAAAATTTTATGATAAGTGTACCATTGTAATTTTTCCCCATATTTTAGTAATAAACTTTCAAAGCCATAGATAAAATGATGAGCAGGAGGAGATCAGAAAAACAGAAAATAATAGCATTTCCTGAAAGTAATGAAGGATGTAATGTTAATGGTTATTATTTACTTACTATGATAGTAAATGTATTCTCAGAAAGGAAGTGTGAGGAAATTATTTATGATTCCATTTCTTAAAAAAAATAACACATGGTATGCACTCAGAAACTGGTAGAAAATGAACATTATTAAAGTCCTCAAATATCGTAAAGGTAATTGATGAATCGAAACAGGTTAACAAATAAGCACCTTCAATTTCTTACGTTGATGATAAGTATTCATCCTAAAAGGAAGGTTGCCAGCAAATGAGCAACAATATTTTTCCTGAGCTCTAGGGAAGCAGTGTGCTTAATGCGCTTAAAAGATTATCATCTTAAACAACGGGTTGCCAGTTAGGAGAACTCTGATATTATTTCATGTTAGAGGAAGGGTCAGGCTGGCTGCCAAGGGAATTAACAGATTAGGGATTTTACTACCTGGAAGGTAGGGGGGAAATATTACCAGACTGAGCTTAATAAAGACCTTAGGGGAGTTGAGAGGAAGAAATAAAAAAAGGAAAAGTAGGAAAACTTTGACGATTCTTAACAAGACAGCATCTGTTGGGTAAAATTGCCGTTCTTGGCTTGGAGGACAATTCAAGTTTTCATTTCTTTCCTTGAATATTTCATAAAATGTTTTTTTTTATCATGGTCGCAAAGATCGATTTAGCAGACTGGAAACGTTAATTCATTTAGTTACATTTCCTTATCTATTTTCCCCAATATCTGTAATTTCTAAGCTCGGTCTTAAGCATTAGTAAGAACCACTATTTCCGTACATTAAACTTAAAAAGCATATTAAAGGTGTTTTTTTTTATCGTTTAGGTTGATAATTTTATTATCATAGTTTTGATATATGTCTTGACAAAATTGAAGATTACCTAATTTACACTTTCTTTACTTTTGTTTTCTTAAATAATGAGAGAGAGAGAGAGAGAGAGAGAGAGAGAGAGAGAGAGAGAGAGAGAGAGAGCGCTTTTATACTACTATTCATTATTGATTTTGTTAGTTTTTCTTGGACGTGCACACCTTTTCTTTTTCTTAAACATTAACATCTTTATCAGTTCATAAAACTAAAAAAATTGATGTTGACAGCAAAATAGGAGATTTACTATTATGTAAGTGATAATACTCCCTTGAAATATTAAGATTTATTTTCCCGAACAAATAATGGGGAACTAGAAATGTATTCGAGACAAGTGTTATACCAGATGGTAGTAAGCGGTACCTAATTTTTTATACAACTTTGTACATCCGATATCTAGTTGTTATTAATTTCAATAATAGAAACTCCTTCAGCAGTTAATACCTGATTAAGAAAATTTGCTGTTACCTTATGGAGAATATTGGCTATCTCTTTCCTTTGTTCACTTTGTTTTATATATAGGGCCTATATATATATATATATATATATACATATATATATATATATATATATATATATATATCTCTCTTGATAGCTCGGTCGGTACAGTCCCTGCAGGCATGGTTTCCAGCCGAACAGATGGGGGTTCGAATCTCCACCCGGCCAAAAGCTGTTACCATAAAATGAATTCCAAGTGGATATATATTCCCAAGATAGAATTTGGTATTAAATGCCATTCGTGGGTGATATTTACATTGATTGAAATCACGTGTGCTTGTGATATATATTCATATATATATATATATATATATATATTTATATATATATATATATATATATATATGTGTGTGTGTGTGTGTGTTTGTGTGTGTGTGTGTGTTTTTGTGTACAAACTCATATGTATGCATATATCGAAGTATAAATACGTACATACATGCATAAGTACACAGATAAAGACATTATTCTACAAACTTTGTTCGTTTTATTCATTCTCTGTGTTCTTTGTTCAACGTTAATGAATCCATTATAGTCTCTTCCTATTCTCTGCCGTTTCATCCTAGCTAGCATCCTATTGCCTCCTCTTTACAGCCACTTTATGACGCAAGATACTCTCTTTTATTTTCTTTTTCCATTCCCTGTACTTTCTTTATTGCCTTATTTCCCTTGTTCTATATCTTCCCTTTTCCAGAGGGAGAAAAAGAGGGCCCCTGCTCTCCTCAGTGCGTTTAAAGTTTAATTAATTCTCAAATATTTTGTTTCAAAGGGTCATTATTGGTGACTTTATTCAGGAACTCGTGGCCCCTAAGCTCATGCTAGAAATTGATTAATCTGATCATAGGGTCGCGTTGGGGCCAGTTTATTGTCCTTTCTATTTTGAATATTGGATTTTAGTCGTTGCGTGAAATTGTTAATTACCTTACGAAGAAAATTAAAGTTACTGCTAAAAAGGCGCAAATTTGATTGGTCTTTCGACTCGCAAAATTTTAGTCATTACATTTATACATATGACATATGAAGTGGCATAAGCTAAAAAGTAGTTTTATTAAGTCAAAAAAATGCTGGTGTTTTTCTTAGGTGTTCAAGAGTAACTTATTAATTGTTTTTTACTTGAAAATGTCTTGCATTTTCCTTGTTATAATACAAATTAAAGCTTTATACGTCGATTACACGAGAGATGTTTTTATCCTAAACCATAATTGAAAATTGCTAACTACATTTCTCGAGAATGGAGGGTATCTCGGTGTTCCCTAATGTAATTATTCAGATGTACATTATTTTGAGAATGTGTGCGTGAGCTTGAAATCACGTGAACAAATTATATTAGGATGCAAAAAATAAACACAGGAAAACAAATTAATATATGCTGATCCATTTTGTCATATTTGATTTAAGAATCTTTGACACCGGCTGATATCTATATTGGTGAAAATTTGCATTACATATCTTAGAATAGTAGAATTAAGCATTAAAACCACTGGATAAATCAGTGATATCATATGAGTTAGAGAAGCACGTAAATTGTCTGCTAACAATGGAGAGTTCCTCATATAAAACCATTTTTTAAGAAGAAATACTTCCCTTCTCAAAAGCCAAGCGTTTTAACTACTTTCCCAAACTGGTGTTCGTATTACTACGAAATCTTTCTTTTTTAAATCAATATTACAAGAATTTCCTTGTTATGACTGCATTATATTAACATGATGGGAAAATGCACTGATATCCTGTGCATATATAAATTTTTTTGCTTTTCTATTTTCTCAGTTAATTGTTTTTTAATTTGACTAATTCAAACATTATCAAAAGATTGACATGTGATTTTTTTATTTCTATTTTTTTTTCTATTATACGTTCCTCAATAATTGGAAAAACTCGGTTTTGTCGCCGTACACAGAATTACTTTTTTTTCCCTTTTTTTTTAATGGATGAAGTAGCGTTTACATACTTCGGTCTTCTTTGGTATCAGAAAAAGACGTCTGAATTTCTCACATTTATCGCAAAGTAAACATTCAACAGACACTGATATTCCCAATTTTCATCTTTTATTAATGTAATTCTAAGTCAGAGAGCCTACTCCAATCCCCCTTTTCAATGGATTCTGTTACTTCCTGTAAATTTCAAAACATCAAATATGAAAGACAAATCCATAAAGTACTTTGTATATGCTTGAATGATTTCGGATCGCCCAATTAAACTACAGTGGAATAATTGAGTATTGAAAAATTATATAATAACTCAATATACATACCTAGCGTTTAATTAAAAATTAATGATATATAGATCAAGCCACCCATATAACTGGCAAATTAATTGTATTTTTATCATATTTTCTGTAACGATATGAAACTATAAATTCATTTGAAACAAAACTCATATTTTTATTTTCTTTATTTACCTAAGAAATATTAAAACATGCCTATGTATCTTAAAAAACTTTGACGTTCATTCATTTATTTTGTCAGGAAATGTTAAATCATATATGAAATGATTTCCTTCTGAATTTTGGAGATATTTGCCCTTATATTTCAGGAAATAATTCGTTACAATATAACCTAAAAGAAAGCTTGTAAAATCATATGAAAAAATAGCTCTTGAAAAATAATGTTATTAGGATTCCCCAAGGAAAAATCCACTATTAATCAGTTCTGCCAGGAAACTCTATGCTGACTAATTGAATTGAACTCAGAATTTACAACTATTCATTTTACCGAAATGAATATGGGGGAAAATGATTTCGGAACCAGTCACATTAGATTAGATTTTATTCTCATAAATGATAGGCGTCAGTTTTCTGCTTCCGTTGACCACTCTAATGAAACTCACTTGCTAATGAACGGCAATGATGTCAAGTTCTTCAGATAGTATGTGACTTTTTAAAAAGTTAAAAATTATAATAAAACAATAATGATAACAGTAAATAACGACATCACCAATAACAAATATCATCATCATCATCTCCTACGCCCATTGACGCAAAGGGCCTCGGTTAGATTCTGCCAGTCGTCTCTATCTTGAGCTTTTAAATCCATACTTCCCCATTCATCATCTCCCACTTCACGCTTCATAGTCCTCAGCCATATAGGCCTGGGTCTTCCAACTCATTTAGTGCCTTGTGGAGATCAGTTGAAAGTTTGGTGAACTAATCACCCTTGGGGAGTGTGAAGAGCAAGCCCAAACCATGTCCATCTTCCCCTCACCTTTATCTCATCCACATATGGCACTCGAGTAATCTCTCTTATAGTTTTATTTCTAATCCTGTCTTGCCATTTAACTCCCAATATTCTTCTGAGGTCTTTATTCTCAAATCTACAAAATCTATTTGATATTGTTTCATTGTCATACCACGACTCACATTCAAGGAAAGTGAAATGACAATAAGTTGAATAAAATGTAAAAGGTAAATAAGTAACTATCCAGAGATGCTAAAATTATATCAATGACATTTTATCAAGTAAAAGGAATAAAATACAATCCAACCTTTCATAAAAAATGCAAGCCTTTCTTTGAATTAGATTTTCACCAATAAATTCGAGGATATTAAAATTTTTGTGGTGATGACTTTGTCCAATTTGAATTGGTATCTTATATGATTATTCATGAATGTAAGTGGAATATAATATTACCCTTTCATGGTGTTAAACCCGAACATAATACTGTTTGGTGCCTTTTGAAGTTAGATAAAAGTATACTTTTACGGTTTTCTATTTTCCAAAGTTTTTTTTCTTTTTTAATTTAGTACGTATTTACACTACAATGTATTATTATTATTATTATTATTATTATTATTATTATTATTATTTGATATAAGGTAACTCTTCTCTTATATGAAGGCGCTTGTGAAGGCTAAGTTAAAAAAGAAAAAAATAAGAAAAAAAAGAAAAAAAAATTGTAGATGACATTTAAATATCAAAGGCAAAGAAATCTTCTTATAGTTTATTAAGAAATTTTGTTAAAAGAGGGGATAAATTGTTAACCTTTCTTAGAGCCTTTATGTGGTAAGGCAAGTAAGATAGCCTTTAATATTTCAGGCTGTATTTAATGTTAATGTTTTTTAATGTTGTTGAAGGATAAACTTCACTTGTAGTGTATGGAAGTTAAAGTATTATTTTATTACATGTAATTTTTTTCAATTTTAGGATGTTGTGTAACTGACTATAAAACATTATTAGGAGGATTTTGCGATGTGCCCGGTTGCTCTCTCTCTCTCTCTCTTTCTCTCTCTCTCTCTCTCTCTCTCTCTCTCTCTCTCTCTCTCTCTATATATATATATATATATATATATATATATATATATATATATATATAGAGAGAGAGAGAGAGATAGAGAGAGAGAGAGAGAGAGAGAGAGAGAGAGAGAGAGAGAGATTTTTTGCAGATAGAAAGTTGGTTACGGGTTTCTTCCCGCATAAGATTTCAGTAGGATTAAACGTTTTTACATATAATATTCATTTATGAAAGTGGGATTATGTTTATTATGTTGAAAAATCATGACCAGCTAAACCTTTTCTGGCTATACGTTGCCAATAATTAATTTGCGTTGAAATTGCGTTACAAACTTATATGCTTTAAGAATGCTAATCCCATTGTTTGGTTTTTGAAAGTTTGATCTCTCTCTCTCTCTCTCTCTCTCTCTCTCTCTCTCTCTCTCTCTCTCTCTCTCTCTCTCTCTCTCTGGAGCACTACCGGTGACTTCTACAAAGGAGAGAAAACAGTAATTATTGTCCCCACCTTGCATGCTGAAAATCACGATTTATATTGCTCTCCTGGTCATTTATTTTTTTTAATGGTTCGTTATTTAAAGCGAATAAATCCCTGTGCAGTTCTCCATCTTGTCTTTATTGAAAGTTAGCCCTACATTTTACGCTATTATAATATAGCATTCCTTTTAAAAAATATCTCATATAAAAGCGCTCGTTACATTATTTTTTCCTGTCCCTTCATTTGCCTTTGTACTTTCCCTACCATCCTATCCCCTTGTTCTCTCTCTCTCTTCTCTCTCTCTCTCTCTCTCTCTCTCTCTCTCTCTCTCTCTCTCTCTCTCTCTCCTTCCTGAGTCACAAAAATAGGACGTGTGCCTTCACTGTAGCCCTTAAAGTTTAATTAATAGGGAAGTCTTTTGTTTCAGCCAAGCCACCATTGGGGACTTTATTCTGTCTCTCCATAGCCATCAGGTTTTGGATGGAATTTGAATAACCCCATAGCTCTGTCAGACAGATATTTGATTTTATTTTCCCACACAATTTTGATATTCAGATTTCTCTCACAGTATGAAAAATATTCATTTCACTCGTAGGAAAAATAAGGTTTGGTGGTTTTAGAATTGCCCTTAGTATTTTTTAATGATGCATGGGTCGGAGAAAAAACATGATATATTTTGTAAAATTTTTAATCACCACCCACCAAAAATATTTGAAAACGTAACCATTTTCTTTTTAAAGCTAATAATTATATATCCGAGATCATGCTACTGCTACATAATTTGTAGTTTTGAATAATGTTAAGTTCAGGGATATTGTTCTATCAAATATATTGTTTGTTACAATACTGTTTCCTTTTTGCTGTAAATAAAGATATATTTCTTATATTGGCTGGAAAATAGTTAGTGTCCATATTCAAGACCGTGACATTCTTGTGTTCCCACAGATGTACCCAAGCACCAATGAATTTTTATATTTGAATTAGAAAGTCTCTCATTTGGTGATTTTTTTTTTTTTTTCAGTAATGACAATTGCTTAGCTTCCTGGTTTAAACCTCAATTCAGGAGGCAATATTTCTTTCATTTTAGCGTCTATGTCCCTGGGGTTAATGTGTGCTACTCCTTAACTTATCATCCACAAGGCATCAGAGTATCACATTGTCGCAATGTTTAGTTCCCTTGGCATTCCAAGAATCAAAGCCAAGTAGCTGGATTTCTAGCGGTATTATGGATTTTGGTGGGCTTAAGAGTTCAAGTGTGACTTTGATGCTATTTGAGAGCTTCTTTAATTCCTTCCCGAATTAGTCGTACATTTAAACAACTAGTTTCTTGCCCTATCTTATATACAAACCCAACTCAGCAATATTTTTCTATATGTTTATTAATTACGTTTATTTCTTTTAGCATTCGTTCGGTCTTTCTCTACAATCTTGCTCAACCGATTAGTAGGCTATCTCTCCGTTTGTCCTTTTCTTATCAATGTAGGTAATATTTATAAATAGGAAAGAATATTGAATAATATTTTAGGACTTTGAATACGGCAATATCTCCAGTCGCAGGTCTATGAAGAACTCATTATTTTTGTTTAATTTTAACAAAAGAAATATAATTGTAAATCATCGAAAATGCTAATTAAGTGTAAATAAACAATTTACAATATACTGTTGTTAACCACTTTATTGAAAATCATTTATCGCCTTGTATTCATAATGTTTTCAAAGTAAATTTATACTGGTATAAATTATTCTATATGTTTTATTTATCGGTGACAACTTATATGTAAATGAGATGATTTGCATGAAAATTAATTATCAGAAATAGTTGTGAATAACATTATTATTTAGTTGAAATTGTGTCAGGAATATTATGAATATTTTGAACTGGGAGAGAGAGAGAGAGAGAGAGAGAGAGAGAGAGAGAGAGAGAGAGAGAGAGAGAGAGAGAGAGAGAGAGAGAGAGAGCAATTATTTGATATTGCTTTAATCCAAATATTAATAATTATATCTTGGAAAAAAGAAAGTTGGCAGGAATTCGGGGAGAAAAATCAGATATTAACTTTTTCTGAGATCAAGTTACATGATGGATAATTGAATTAATCTCAGACTTTATACTCGTGTTCATTCTCTCCGAATTGAACACAGACGAAAGTGATTTCGAAACTGGAGACGTTATATTAGATTTCTCATTGCGAAAAATAAAGATATAGATTTTGTGTACCCGATGAATATCACCTGCAAATTCACGTTAGTGATATTATCTCTGAAATTCGCTTCTTTATTTTCAACAAGGGTTTATGCTTTATTTTGAATAGATATTGTCTGCTTTTAATGTTTGCATATTCATCCATTTTGGCTCTTGATTAATTAATAGTTGCTTAAGTATAAAAACAATGATGATGATATATATTAATGTTTAGGTCAGTGATAAAAGTGATGATAATAGTTATAATGACTGAATGAGTCATGAAACTGTCAAACATTAAGAATACCAATAAAATCATTGGTCCAACTTTTCGCTTTTTGGGTTAGTGTTATTGTAAAAGAAGGGAAACATTGTAAATACAAGGGAATTTTGTAACTTGGTAATTTTAATCTTAGTAGTTATTATTGACCCTTTTACATAAACACTTATATTACTGAATATAAAAAAACAGGTGAACAAGTTACGTTTGATACATAATCTGCATAACCTTTCGATAAATTTTGATACTTCCATCAATAATCAATATTAGCCATAACCAACTAACCCTAGTAGAATAAGAATGAATCCATAATCCCAAACATATAAAACCAATAAAAACGAAATTACTTTCAGCTATCGTAGCCTCGTCTCATAAAAAAAAAAAAAAACTGAATTCCACCATCGCTAATTTTACTACGTAATCACTAAAGGCTCTCACTCGATAATTCAATAATCAAAGGATTATTTGCTAAACTTTCCATTACCTCACCAAGGGCATGATTAGGATCAGCCTAAGTCTGGTGATAATAGACCGCGTCCATAAAACTCAATCCTCACCAAATCGTGAGCAGCTGCCGAAATAATTCTTTTATAGTGGAACTCCAAGGATCACTATGGGACTCCGTGCAGATATGGGGACATGCCATCAACCCACGCCCCCTTCCTCCCACCCCGAGAAAATAAAACCAGAATTAAAGAACTTCACTTATAAATTATTTCAGCAGTTCACTTCATTGAAACACTATTAGGGTATAGCTTATCCATATCGCTTGGAAACACCCACCGACTTCTCAGAAGGAATTGAGGAAAGCTACTAAGATTTAAATCTCCTGTTAAAAACAATTTACAAAGGTAACGTAAGCTACTGCCAAGAAGAAAAATTTGTACCTCTGAATATCTTAAAAGAAATTCCTAGCAAAAAATATTGCTGTACATTTTTTTCCTTTTAATGTGTAGAAACCTGCAATATACTGTGATGATGTCTTTATGACAGACAGGACAAAGGCAAGCCCTAAATTTTAAAATATAATATCGTTGTATAAATATGGATTCTTATTTCACTGATTTGATTCTGGTATTTGAGTCCCACCCTTCAAGCGAAAAAACGCACCTGCCATCAGTTTTGAAAAAGACTCTTATGCGCGATTGTAAGTGGCTGTAGAGGGCCCTTCCTGTTCGACTGCTCTTTCCTTTGTGGCTATAATAGCCATTAGAAAAAGAAAACATGTTGTATTTCTTACCAAATAAATGTTTTTGACATTTCAATAGTATTATATTTTTTACTGTCACCGTTTCATGATCGTGAACACCGTTCTTCATATAGATACTTCTTTATAATATATTTTATGGTCAAATTTTAATAAAATTGTCTATAAACATTTGATGAAATCAAGTTTTTATGTGGAATTTACCCGTGAAATGGGATATTTCTGTAACGAGATAAAGTTTTTTTTTTTTTTTTTTTTTTTTTTTTTTTTTTTTTTTTTTTTTTTTTTTTTTTTTTTTTTTTTTTTCTCGTTATTATGGTTTATTAATGATGGCATTGATAATACTAATCATAATGATTATCCTTTATAGCCACAGGTTCAACTTTTTAGCTCTTGGTTTCTTAGTCTAAAAGTCATAATCAATCAATCAGTCTGTCAAACTAAAGTGACTCCCTATACTACAATCATTAACAATGAATTGGATTCAGAAATTGTTTAGATTCCATTATTCTCTCAGCTTGACGTTGGCCGTATATACTTTAGTTGTAGGTTTGAGGTTGAAAGGGTGAATTATTTAAATACAAATTCAGGTTTTTAGTCCCAAGAAATTTAACCACGAATTATATCTCGGTTAAATTATTTTTGGCAATGTTGTCGAGACTTACAATCGATAGGAGGATGAAGTGATGATACTAAAAACAATGCGTCATTTTCAACGTCCAATAATGTTTCATTTGATATATAGATATTAATATGCAATATCTAAAGCTCAATATCAAAGTTATTTATTACATATAAAATTTTTTTATGAATTGGTCATATTTTACAAACGCGTTTGAGACATTATCTGGGAACAAGTTCTAAGCTGTGTTTTATATATATATATATATATATATATATATATATATATATATATATATATATATATATATATATATATATATATATATATATATATATATATATATATATATATATCAATACACAGCTTACTGTAAAATCATGTTCTTAATTTTGAGACAAATAAGGTTACACATCACATTAAATTTTCAGTTCATCTGGATCACTTGTGTGTAATAAATAAAGTCTACTACCTCACAACAAAGGGGCATCTCAGTTTCCTTACAGGCCATTCTTGCCCGTATTTTTATCAAAGGCTACCTTCATCACTAAAACTGACAGCAACCGCCAGTTCCGCATCAAAGAAACATCAATAAACTCGAGAACTATTCTTCCTCCACCACTCCTTCCTATATATTTACCTTACCACCTTGTGCATGGCTTCCAGAGTAGTAGTTATGACCGTACTGTTCATGTTCTATTGCCGATGATCCTTTTATAACGGTTAATAACAATAGAAGTAACTGAAGAACATTATATATCTGTTTGATTAATTCTGATATTTTCAAAGTATATTTCTGTTGATATTCTGCCTTATTGAGACAAAAGTAAGTTTTGCACATATACTGTATATATATATATATATATATATATATATATATATATATATATATATATATATATATATATATATATATATATATATATATATATATATATACACTTTGCCCGAGGATGTTATAGTCATGGATTTAGTTCTTTGCATGTTGATTTGCAAAATTACTAAAGAGATTTATGGCGTCTTAACGGAGGTTTGATATCTTCACAGGTCTTTATCGTACGGTCCGAGAGCTTGAGTGAATAGGATTCGGATACCAAGGATTCAAATTCAATTCAGCAGAACCAATGTTTATCGTGGTCTTTGCTTTTGGGTTGAAAGATGGGGCTTCTTCAATTCCAGCATTAAGATTGTTAGAATTATTCAAGGTCAATATCTAGTGACAATAAAAAAAAAATGGCGCTGACCTTGGATTTATAATAACAGTGTCTAGAAAAATATGAAGAAAAAAAAAACATCAAAAATTTTTATGGTCTTGAGCATGCCTTGTTTATTTAACAATGATTTGACTAATGACTGATCGTCGGAGCTCTATATTTATTACTCCACATAAAATGGATCAATACCTTGAATGACAAAGAATATCCACGGTAATGACACTTGAATTTTTTAATAGTATGCCAACGTAAGGAATTTTTACTGCGTGAACTTTAAGTAAATATACATGTGTAAATATTGTATGAATTTGGTTAGTTGCTGCTGATGAACCTCTTGAAATAATTATTGAAAACATAATACATATTTTTTTTTTCAAACTTGTATATCAGATGAAGTAGAATGTTATATTACTTAAAAATTCTAAGTATATAAATGCGTAGAAGATGCAAAAAGACGGTCTAAAAACATAAATAAAATTTATCTTAAATTCTCATCATGTTCTTTTTCAGTGTAATTATTATTAATTATAATAGCTTAACCGTTGCTCACACAATGTTTCATACAAGAAAGACACAAGAATATTATGTAGGCTACTGTTTGTCCAATTATGATAAAAACATCTGTCGTATAATATGAAAACCATCTGCAAAAATAACGAAAACTTTGGGAAACCATTATTAGCTCATGGGAAACCATTTTTAGTGCAAATAAATTCGTTTAAAATTGCTTTTTTCTTTGACACCAACTATCAAAAGGTTAATAGCGATTTCGGACCTAAAAAATATTTGACACTGTGACCCATCATCAAGAGGAGTCTAGCCTCAGAATAGAGGGAAAATTTAATATATAGTAATTTCTCAGGCATTTCAATGCTTTGACGTAAGTGTGCATGTGTGTTTATATATATATATATATATATATATATATATATATATATATATATATATATATATATATATATATATATATATATATATATATGCATATCTCTCTCTCTCTCTCTCTCTCTCTCTCTCTCTCTCTCTCTCTCTCTCTCTCTCTCTCTCTCTCTCTCTGGGATATCAAAGTTGTAAACTCTTCTAGCACAACCACCATTAAGGGGAAAAAATGTATGATTACAATTTACATGTATACACACACACACACACACACGCACACGCACACACACATATATATATATGTATATATATATATATATATATATATATATATATATATATATATATATATATATATATATATATATATATATATATATATATAATACAATAAAAGGCTGAACGTGGCAGGAAGTTTGTCGCACTCCTATGGAACCATCTCCTTTTTTGAGATATGGGTTAATGATACGAATACTAGGCTGCGTAGACTACATATTACTAAATGAAGAAGCCAATTGGGCAACTTATCTCGGTCTGACCTATGTAGAGTTAAGAGGAGGAAACTGTTTGTAAAATATTTCTCTAAATTCCGCCCTTCCTTCGGTGTAATTGGACCGAACTGGTGTTCAAACATTGCTGTCCCGTGTAACGAAAATGCTACACTCTGGACCCTCAAATTCTACACGGCAACATAAATTATTCAAATATTGCTTCCCTAATGGTGACTGCGTAGGTAGGTTTACTTTAAGTACTAATGCGAATATAGAATATCTTAACAACAAGATATAAGTAACATTATATACTGTATATATATATATATATATATATATATATATATATATATATATATATATATATATATATATATATATATATATATATATATATATATATATACTGTATATGTATATATGTATATATGTATATATATATATATATATATATATATATATATATATATATATAATATATATATATATATATATATATATATATATATATATAATAATATATGATAGATTATTTAAACCTCATCATTCTTGCCAGTTAGTGATTTTGTTAACCACAAGAGAATTTGAATGCTATCTTAATTATTTATTGACAACATACAAAAGTAAAAGTCTCATCTACCACAAACCTCCGCCAGTCACTCTTGTGCCTTGCGATACGGTCTATTTGCATCCAAGGCATTTAGCACCAAGGCGATAGCAGCGTTTCTTTAAGCATTTAAGGATGATTTATATAAATTGGTTTTGGTTTTATGTGAAATCCTTATTAGTTTGGTGAATAGAGGCCCTAGTTATTTTGAGAAAAATAAAAAACACAGTTAAATCCCTGCCTGAATTGAAATTTCTGAAATATAACACCCCATGCTTTTTGGCAGTATTGTCACCACACTTTGTATCCTAGAGTTCTATCCAGCAACGTCCAGGGTGTACAGCTTAACAACCATTGCAGTAGCAATCCTTAGGTAATTTGACCATACGTATATGGTTGCCATTCACCTTTTTAAAATATTCTTTAATTTCCTTGTGATTGCGCAAGCATCCGTAGTGTGCAGCCATACAGATTGCATACATTTTTCGCATTTTTTTATTCTGTTTGCTAATAGGATTTTCTGATTTACTAGCGATTGGAATAGTTGTCTTTTTTCATGTAGGTTATTGCTAGCCTTATTTCAATACCATATCAATAACATCTTTATTGTGAGAAATATCACAACGTTTGCAAGTTCTATTTACCTTTCTCAAGGCCTGTACTTCCGTTTCTGTTCCTTTCTACTTCCCTGAGCCGTTTGATCTAATTACACACGTTGGACTACGAAAAGCCATACTTTGTGTGAATTTTGAAATCGGTGACTCCAAATCTTACTCTTGATAGAAAAGTTATACATAATAGAAAAGTATTGCTTATATCCATAGATATCATCTGCCCCATACACTCGACCTTTATTCTATATTTATTTTTTCCTTTGATATATAGATCACTAGTTACGGTCAAGCGATGGAAGAACCATTCCGCTTTTTAAACATTATGTGATTGTTAGATTCACGATTTTATTAATTCAGTGATAATTAGATATTGCACATTTTATTCTAAAGGGAAGAAAATTGTTCTGGAACCCGAAAATAATGCTGAAATGGTGGCAGGTCGATAGTTACCTGAATCTTTAACCCCAAACCCCCAAGATGTGTGTTTAAAAGTAGTATTATATGTTTCTGTAATTGAATAAGCTTACTGATATTCAAGAGTAAATTTAGAAATCCAATATTAGCATAACAATAATAATAACATGCACACACACACACACACATATATATATATATATATATATATATATATATATATATATATATATATATATATATATATATATACATGTATATGTATGTATATATATGTATATATATATACATATATATATATATATATATATATATATATATATATATATATATATATATATATATATATGGTGTGTGTGTAAATGTACATAATAAATTGATATATTGAATGGATAAATGGAGACAGTTCATATTGACATCCTTTACCAGAAGACTGAAAAGAAAAGGAAAATTGGCAGAACTCTTTATCTCTTTGGCAGGTACTGAACACTTTTATAATTGCTTCTTTCGCACATTCGAACTCTTTCCTTGTCTAAATCATTTGAATAGCCAATTGGCCAAAACACTTAAACGCTTCTCGCAGTTTTGCTAACCAGGCACATTTCTCTCTCCCTCTTTCCCGTCTCTAATCCAATAACTCGTGTAAAAGTAGTTGCAAAAGAAAGGGAAAAAATATCGGGTGACATGAATAAAACAAAGAGAAAAGCAATTTAACACTCCCGTAAAAAGTCTACGCCTGACTGGGAAAAAATGAAATTGCGTTTTGGATAAATGTACACGTGTATTTATTTCCTTGTGTTTGTGTAAATATTAATCGTTATATTTTTCTTGTGGCTTCATATTACGAGAATATGAAGGCATCTTCATTTAAAGTGTAAAAAAAGAGTAAGTTTTATTAGACCAGTTCTTCGTATTATTTATCATCAAAGAAATGGTAAATAATCAGACCTGGAGATTGGATGGAGAAATGGAGTGACCTATATAATATTTTCAAATTCCCCGAAAAGAAATATGATTAGGAGTTCCAGGGAAATTCCGTGTCACGAGGCACTTAGACGCTGTTGGGAGTGATATTGGCAACTGGAAAACGTTTCGATACATAAAAAAGAAAAAGTTGCTAATAGTGACTTTTAATTTAAAAGTTCCTTTTAAAGCCTAATTATCTTAAGGTCACCTACTTTTAAAAAATCCATATGTTTAGATTTGGCAATTGTTATAAGAACGGCTTTTGCGTGTGTTTAATTTTCAAGTCTGGTCGACACATTATGCAGTTTAGAATAAATATCAAAGTTAGACAATTTTTGGTCATTAGAATAAATCTTTCTGAAGTTATGGAAAGCATTTATGATGCAGATGCATGATATATTGCAATGCAGATGATGAATTCCAAAAGTTCTTTTCTAATCTATTCAAGCGTATTGAAATTATACGTTAACAATACAAAGAAACCAACTAGGATATGAAGTGTGTCATGTAATGCCATCACCTTGATGTAAGTGATGCTGAAAAAAGAAATGCAAAATTAATTGCTGCCATAACCATAAGAATACCATTAATGATTCACAAACGGCTAATAATAAAAGAGCTAGTGAAGGTTATACGGGCATATTGCATCGATAAATACTGTCATTATAGTCTTAAATGATGATATTAAGAGTAGGGTGATTATTTCCTCTTAATTGTTCTTTTCTCCTGAGCAACTTAAAGCTCTGTCACTAAAACCGCATGATTGTTACTTTTCATGAAGAGGCAATATAGGCCTCCCTCCTCTCCAAAAATAAAAGAAAAAAAATAAATGAATAAATAAATGAAAAATGGAAAATAAAAACCTCCAGAATATTACCATTACCCTTCAGTTTGTACATTGCGCTCTCTTCATAATTTCTCATGTCGTGTTTGATACCATTCGGAAAGGATCTGATTATCCGTATAAGAAACGCTGATCATATAGTTATTTTTCACGTTCAGTTGATGCTTTTTCGCACTATATTCAAGCTCATTCCTCTCTCCGTAGTAATTATCGAGCCATAGGTCTTCAATAAATCCAAAGGTTATAACAATAATTTTTTTTTTTTTTTTTTGCCATTCCTCTTTCATTGATGATGCCCTCATGTGTTATATTTTCTCCTTAGTATCATTTCGTAAATATTCCTAAAACTGTATGAATGTGATAAATATGCTTTCTTTTGAAGTTTTCAACATAAGTCTTCCATAATATTCACTACGACATTTTTCCATACGCAAATCGAACATGTCGTCCTTTTGCCAGAAATGAAACTGAGAATATAGGAAAGATTTGATAATATTCTTAATTTCTAAAGATT